>NC_067118.1:3949367-4249367 GCF_021347895.1 Acanthochromis polyacanthus
CACGATGTGACGCATGGTGGTGGCAGCATCATGATGAAGCACGGTGGAGGCAGCATCATGCTGTGAAGCATGGTGGTGGCAGCATCATGATGAAGCACGGTGGAGGCAGCATCATGCTGTGAAGCATGGTGGTGGCAGCATCATGATGTGAAGCATGGTGGTGGCAGCATCATGATGAAGCATGGTGGTGGCAGCATCATGATGTGACGCATGGTGGTGGCAGCATCATGATGAAGCATGGTGGTGGCAGCATCATGATGTGACGCATGGTGGTGGCAGCATCATGATGAAGCACGGTGGAGGCAGCATCATGCTGTGAAGCACAGTGGTGGCAGCATCATGATGTGAAGCATGGTGCTGGCAGCATCATGATGTGAAGCATGGTGGTGGCAGCATCATGATATGAAGCATGGTGGTGGAATCATGTTAATAAGCATGGTGGTGGCAGCATCATGGTGTTCCTCAGCAGCAGGTCCTGGAAGGCTGGTAAAGATAGAGGGTAAATAATATCCTGGAGGACAACCTGATGCAATTTGAAGAGAATATTAATTTTTCATCCAGATAAATACCAGATTTCATGTCTGATCTCTTCAGCCAGCAGCTCCTCTGGTTTCAGCTGAAGCCGTTCTGAAGTCTGACCTCCTTTAGACTGTAAATCATTCATTCCCTCCACTTTGTCTGTTGTGTAACAAGTCTTGTAATAAACATTTGGACCTTAATTAAAGCTGGTTGGATTCAGGTGATGGAAGGCGTCCCGACTGATCCTGGGCCAGCTGGCAGCAGATCACAGCCCAGCGAGCCAAATATGTTACCTGAGGATCAGGAGCTCATCACCTGGACGAGTTCTACGACCTTTATTGAATGTTAGAGTCGGAGGTTTATTATGTTTTTATCAGGATGTAGTCAGTTCAAGTCCAGCTGAGGAAACGCAGAGCTGGAATATTTATTAGGTAGTTTATCCAACAGTTGATGGTGGTGGTGATGATGATGATGTGATGGTGATGATGATGATGATGTGATGATGATGATGATGTGATGGTGATGGTGATGTGATGGTGACGATGATGATGACGGTGATGATGGTGGTGATGATGGTGATGATGTGATGATGATGATGATGTGATGGTGATGATGATGTGATGGTGACGATGATGATGACGGTGATAATGGTGATGCTGCTGATGATGATGATGGTGATGATGATGAAGAGCTCCTGCTCTGTCATTAGCCATGTTGTCAGGCTGTCAGGCCTTCAGCTTGTCAGTACTTAGCCCACTGACTTACCCCGGATTAGCCAGCTTAGCTCGCTAACTGTAGCGCTGCAGCTTTGCATGCTAACTGCAGCCGCGGCTCTATTTCTGTCTCCGTTTCACTCTGAGCTCTGAACCAACCACGTGTCGGTCAACGCCTCTCAGAGTGTGGAGATGTTCTACCTGCAGCACCTCCAGTTTCACACCTGATTATTGTAAAAATGAGAACATCATCCAGTTTTAAGTTATTTAAAAGCAGCAAGTTTAATCAGTTAGATTGAACAGCTCTAAATGTACCATTGAAACAGGGTGTATGAAAATATTTTATTAACTACAAAACACCTGCAGCTCTTACAAACGACTATTTTCACATATTGTAGCGTATATGCTACTAATAATTCTGAGAGCTGTATTTGTATAAAACAGACTTTAGTTTGGGTTCATGTCCTCACAGCACTTCATGAACACATCAGTTTAAAATTAGCATTTATTCTGAGCCCCATTTGCTTTTTTTGACTCCTGTTAGTTGGCTGCAGTCAGCTTCTTTAAGCTCCTTTTAGTGCCAGTTAGCTCTTGTCAGCTCCTATGTGCTTATATTAGCTTCTTTATCTCCAGTTAGCACTGGCTAGCCACTGTTAGCATCTTTTATGTTCAGTTAGCTCCAGTTAGCCTCTTTCACACTGAAGTAGTTCCAGATAGCTCCTATCAGTTCCTGGGAACTCCTGCTAGCTCCTATTTGCTAAAGAAAAAGCTGCTCTAATAATAATAATAATAATAATAATAATAATAAACTTTATTCCAGACTCAGGTCCATACTCAAAGTACACAGACAATAAAAACAATACATTAAATAAGCAACACTAACCAGTTAAATAACATATAAGCATCTATTCCAGTGCTTCCAGAAGCGTGACATATATTTTGTGTCACTTAGTGCAGGCATCACTAGGGCCATAATGACCCTATTTCTTGACAATTTAAGACGACACATAAAATTATACATACTTTTCCTCAGGATGGCATATAAAGTTGGCACATTACTATTTACGAACATGTGACTAATACTAATCCATCTTGGATGCTTGAGTAAAATCCTAAAAGCATCATTATATGCCACCTGCAGTTTCCTCATCTTTGCAGCACTGTACCTGCACCAGAAATGTGCTGTATACAATGGTGTACAGTAGGATCTAAACAGAGCAATCTTAACATTATCCGTACATTTACCAAATTTCCGAGCAAGCACATTAGCTTGTGCATACAATTTACGGCACTGACGTATTATGATCATTATCATCATATAGATCATCTCTGATCACATGTCCAAGATATTGGACATTGCTCTAGTCAATGCAATCATAAATTCAATCACATAACAAAGTTTAAGTCATGTGGACAGCTGCGGACATGGATGAATCTCCTTTAGCATAGTGTAGCTACGACTAAATATTTCCACCCATTAACTCCCAGGTTAGCATTTCCAAATAAAGCACCTGAAACGGCTAACGTTAGGTTGCTCATACCTGACCTGTTGTTGAAAATTTAAGTTTACATTTCACAAAAACCTGTTTCACCTCCAGGTAGCAGTTAGCTACTGAATAGCTCCCTGTACCTAATAAACTGGACACTGACTGAAGACCGTATTGTGACTTTCAATTGTCCTCTAGTGGAGCTAACGGTGTAAAATAACGACTTTTTAAATCAAATATGTGATATTAAATTATTACTTGAGATAAACAGTGCCGATGTTTTAAGTCCAGATATACAGTATTATTATTATTATTATTATTATTATTATATTATTATTATTAGTAGTTATCCCCATAAAGTCTAAATCAACAGCATGATATTTAGAGATTATTAGCACTTCAGAATGTTTGATTTTCAGGTCAAAATTACAATAACAATTTGAAATGTTTATTTTTAGAATTGTGAAATAATTTCTAAATCTCTGGTACTGATTTCTGGATATCATTGTGTTATTAATATTTCATCTCAATAATGCGCAAACAAACAATAATCTGTGTGTTTAAATCTGCTGGAATAAAGAGCAGCGGCTAGTTAACGGTGTGTGTTAGAGTGCAGCTGATGGTGACGAGGCAGTAGTACTCTGTAATCCCATCAACAGTGAGTTAGCCACGAGCTAACAGCATTACCCCACTTAGCCCTGAGTGTGTGTGTGTGTGTATGTGAGGAGGATTTTTACTGAGCTGCTGCCATGGCCGCCCCTCCCCCCTCCATCTCTGCAGTCATGACTCACCAGCAGCTTGTGTGTTTTCATGCTATGCTAGGCTGCTGCTGGTGCGTGTGTGTGTGTGTGTCGTATTAGCAGCAGCATGCTAACCTACAGCTCTTCACTCACGTCATCGATGACGCTGTCGTCATTCAGCCGGTGCTTGTACGTCTCATACATCAGCAGCCGCAACACGGGCTGCATCTGAAGTACCTGTGGGAGGATCTGAGAGTTTACGGTGTCGTGAGGACATTTTTTGTTCAAAAGTGGGGATGCTGTGTATCATTCTCACTTAGAACAAACGTTCAGAGACCTGTTTCAGGGTTCAGACGTGGTTTGAGAACCGGTTTGGGTTCAGGGTCCAAGCCCTGAAAACACAGTATGTCAACAATAGTTCTCACAATGTATGAATAACTAATGTGTGTGTGTCAGTATTAGCAGCAGCATGCTAACGTACGCTGGCTCACTCCAGCTGGCGTCATCGGTGATGCTGTCATCATTCAGTCGGTGGTTGAACATCCCATACATCAGCAGCAGCCACGACATGAGCTGCATCTGAAGCAGCTGTGGAAGTATTTCTGCATCTGTGAGGACCGATGTTGTTTTACTTGTTGTTTTGTTTGTTTGTTCTGGAAAGTAGGAAAACTGCCCAATCCTCACTTTGGAACAAAACCTCCAAAAACCTGTTTGAGGGTCCCGACTTGGTTTGAGAACCAGATTTGGGTTCGAGGTCTAGGTCCTGACAACACATTATGTCATCGATAGTTTTCACAATGCCTGAATAACAAACGTGTGTGTGTCGGTATTAGCAGCAGCATGCTAATGTATGGCAACTAGCAGCATGCTAACGTAAGCTGGCTCACTCCCGCTAGCGTCATCGGTGGTGCTGTCGTCATTCAGTTGGTGGGTGAACATCTCTCAGCTGCGTCGGAAGTAGCTATGGAAGTATTTCTATATCTGTGATGTTCTTTATTGTTCTGTTTATTTGTTTTTTCTTTGGTTAGTGGAGACACTGTCCAGTCCAAAACCTGAGACCTGTGTTAGGGACCAGACCTGATTTTAGAATCAGTTCAGGGTCCAAGTCCTGATAACGCGCAATGTTCACAACAGTTCCCACGATGGTACAAACACAAACATGTGTGTGTAGCATGTAGTCCTGTGTTCTGATTGGCTAGACCATTATAATTGCTTTAAGATGAACTCATGTGGTTTATCTTAAATCATCCTGCTACAGTCAACCAATCACTCACTCAGTTTCAGTTGCTTAGTTTGGCCGACCAAACTGCATCATCACTGTAGCTATGGTTACCCGCTTGTTAATACACCTTAACCTCAGATCCAGAACAGAGGTTAAAGCTGTTGACCTAAAGTGTGTTAGCAGTGTGCTAACAGGTGGCAGAAAGTCAAGTAGGCAGCAGGTTTTAGGGTTTAAGGGACAGTTCAACAGTGTGAAAATTCAAACATTGCTCTATTAAAGTTGTGTTTTTTTGTTAAAATGATCTTTACAGTGAACTGCACAGCGTTTATATTTACATCAATGTGAGGAATATGTCACATCACATCAAGGAGACTGACATAGTATGAAATACATAATTTGAATTTCCACGATTTTGCCTTGAAAACATTAAAGAATATATTATCTTTATAAATGATAAAATCTGTGAAAGTTAAAATGTGATTTTAGTGAGAAATTCGAGTCATATTGGTTTCCTGTTGGCAACTTTTAGCTCCGCTTGTCTCTTGGTAGCCTATTAGCACATCCTATTCCCTTCAATTAGCTTCAGTTATTGCTGGTCAGCTCCAGGTTCCTCATATTAGCCCCTGACAGCTTCTGTTAGCTCCCATCAACAACAAAAATCTCCTTCTGGCTCCTCGGCTTTCAGATAGTTCATGTTAGCTCTTGGTGGCTCCTGTTCACTACAGAAAACTCCTCTTAGCTCCTTTTAGCTCCTGGTAGTTTATGATTACTTCTGATGGCTCCACTTAGCTCCTGTTAGCAACATTTTGCTCCTATGAGCTTAGAGATAGCTTGATAGCTAATAATGGTTTCTGCCCACTAGTCTTTGCTACAGATAGCAATTACATATTAGCGATGGAGTCTATTAGCTACATAAAACTCCTCCACCGAGCTCCAGATACTTCATGTTAGCTCTTAGCACATCCTTCATTAGTGAAAGTTCGTGTTAGCTACCTATGGCTGATAATAACTGCTACTGTCTCCTGATTTCTGCTGTTAGCTACAGATAGCTCTATTAGCTCTTTGTGGTTGCTATTAGTTGGCGGCATGGCTCAGTGGGTAGAGTGGCCGTCTTGCAACCGGAGGTTTGCTGGTTTGATCCTCGGCCCATCGTGCTCATGTCGAGGTGTCCCTGAGCGAGACACCGAACCCCTAATTGCCCCTGATGGGTCATGGTTAGCGCCTTGCATGGCAGCTTCTGCCATCAGTGTATGAATGGGTGAATGTGATGTATCATGTAAAGTGCTTTGGATAAAAGCGCTATATAAATTTACCATTTATTTGCTACCATCTACAGAAAGCTTCTGTTTGCTCTGCTTAGCTTCTATGTGCTCCAGATAGCTTATGTGAGCTCCTAGTGGATCCTGTTCACTCCAGAAAAGCTCCTGTTAGGTACAGCTAGCTCATATTAGCTTGTACTGGCTCTTATAAGCTACAGCTAGCTCATATTAGTTCCCACTGGTTCCTACTGGCTCCTGTTAGCTACAGCTACTTCATATTTAGGTCTTACTGGCTCCTGTTGGCTACAGCTAGCTCATGTTAGCTCCCATTGGTTCCTACTAGCTCATGTTCACTACAGCTGGCTCACATAGCTCCGACTGGCTCCTGTTAGCTCCTGTTTGCTACAGCTAGCTCATATTTCTCCTGATGGCTCCTATTAGCTACAGCTAGCTAACATTAGCTCCTGGTGGCTCCTGTTAACTCCAGAAAGCTCTTGCTTGCTGCAGATAGCTCTTTTTAGAACCTAATGGCTTGAAAACTCATAGCACTCATGATCAAACTGATTTAAACTTTTTTGGATTTTCTTGAAGTTGCTGGACAAATTTCCTGAAATCCAGCAGAATGATAATAACGATAAGAATAAAAAGGACAAATAAATAATAATAATATATACTTTTAAATCAGAGTGCTGAACTGTTCCTTTAAGGGTGCTGTGATGACCGTGGCCGTGGTAATGGACGTCCTTGTATAAGAGCTCAGAGAGTGATGGCAGCCGGCGTTATGTAATGGCTGGCACTCAGCATCACCCTTCATCATCTCCTCCCCCAGCATCATTCCAGTTTGATTCCATTCATACCAGCTCCTAGTGCCACTGTGACCCAGTTACCCCCGTTGAGTTTGTGTTTGGACTCATCACACCAATTAAAATACCAGAGGAAGAGGAGGGGCATCATTGTTCATTCATGTCTGTCACCCCAGTTTGTAGAGAAGCAGAAGAAGCATTCATTCATTCATTCATTCATTCATCTATCAGAGGTCGTGTGTCATTATGTCGATCAGTAATCACAGAGTGTTAAAATGTCATTTTATTACCTGTAATGTTGAAACTGCATCATTCAGATTCTGTTATGTTTCTGGTATGGAAGCCCATCTCTGCCAGGAAAGCAGAAAAAATGCAACCATATTATCTCAACTGCAAAATTTTTAATTCTCACAGTTACTATATTTACAATCATAATTCTAACTTTAGTTGTTAGTTATAAGATAATCAAAAATTCTGACTATGTAATTCAAATTTGTATGACCAACACAACTGATTAAAGAATCTAGAATGATAAAAATAGTTTATAAGTCAAAAATTTAATATAAAAAATAGTTTTTAAAGTCAAGATTGTTAGTATTAGTATCAGTAAATAACACGACTTTCAGAAATTATGACAGAAACTCTTACACTATTTGCTTTAAATTAAATTTACAATAATATTTTTTGAAAATTGTTTGGTAATAAATAACAATTGTGAAATACAAAGTCTAAATTATGACAATTTTGGTAAAAAAAAAAATTATATCATGTTTATGCTCAATATAAATAAAAGTTGATAACATTCATAATTATTAGACCGAATGTCAAAACATTTGTTATAAATCCAAATTACAACAGTGTTCTTTGAAGATTGTGAAGTAATAAATCATAATTGTGAAATATGAAGTCTAAATGATGGTGAAATTAATCAAAGTTATATCATATTTATGCTCAATGTGAATAAAGTTAACATTCGGAAATGATTACAGTTAATGTCAGAACATTTACTTTTGGAATCAAATATGTAATTGTATTCTGAAATATGTCTGCGTTAAAATTGTAAGATACTGACTCACTATTATGAAATGAAAAGTTCTGGCAATTTGGGTTAAAAAAAATTAAAATTTAGCATTTTACATCAAAATTATTCTAAAATTTAGACATTAAATCTAAAAATTGTGTGTAAGAAAATATTTAAGAATATTTATAACTTTCCAGATCAGCAGCATGTTTTTCTTTATTATATATTTGAAGCTCTACAGAATCGTTGATTTTCACTTTTTGCTGCTTTCTTTCATTTGTTCACGTCAGACACATGAACAACGAGGCGAACAGAGAACTGTGTGAATGACGGAGGATGAAGACTCTCTGACAGTTACATAAAGCTCTGAGATGCTGCTGAAATAAACATGAGGCCCAAATTACAACCAGAGTTCCTGATTTATTAAAGACGAGCAGCTTTAAAGGGCCGTTCTGCCGTTTAATGGGAACCTGAGTTTAAATTTCACCTCCTCTGCTCCGACCTGTCTCCATCCTCCTCAGTTCTACTCAGTCCTTCAGGAACGTGTTTTTATTCCTGAAAGCTGTTTTCACATCATCCATTTCCTTTCCTGCAATTAGCTTCATGTTTCTGCAGCTCAGAGCAGAAAGTACTGGACTTATAGAATCATAAGCTCTTTACTGGCTGAAGCAATTAGTGACAGAAAACAGTGGAAAAAGCAACAGATCAGGATAATAAAACCTGTGAGATCAGATTGTAAGATGAAGTAAATATAAAGCAGATAAATATTAGGACCAAACGTGTGAGATTCTTCTTTAAAATGTCACCATGCAGGAGGAAGGCTTCTTCCAACGTTCACATAAATGTATTCAGATAATCTCAGCGATCATAAGAAATTCATCCATGGCTCCGACAGGAAGTCAGAATTATGTATGAGCTCAGGTTAAAATGAGGCAACAGTGAATCAAAACTATGACTCCAGTCAAAAATTGAGATACTGAGTAGAAATATCTGAAGAAAAATTATTTAACAGTCAACGAAGTGACAAAAATAATGAAATTTAATGTCATAATTAATGCCTCGAAGTAAGAAGCTTTATTTTTTAAAGTCAAAACAGTTGAATTAGAATTTTAGACTCAGCAAAATATAAAAATAACATTCTTGAAATTTTAAGTTGGAAATTATCACACAGTCCCACAATTAACGTAATTATTGACAGAAAGCTGTTGAAGGAATTATTAAAATTTGTTAAACCAGAAATTTTTCTGAATTTTTTTACAAACAAGTTTCACTGAAACATAAATATTTCACCAAAAATACTCAAAGTTCATCTATAAAAACTTTACACTGGTTTATTTTACCTAAATTGATATAAATTCACTTCTTTGAAGGAGTGAACTGTTTCTATTACAAGTGTCATTAACCTTTTTTCTGCACAAATTAAGAAAAACTGTCAAAAGATGTGAAAATTTTCATGCCAAATGTACAGTGTTTAACAAATTTATGAGCTCAACTGTCATAGAAAACACAACTATTCTAGAAATCTGTCAAAACTTGTTCCAAACTAAAAACTTTTGTTGTTATTTATCAGGTAAATAACAAACTGGAGGAACTAAAGTCACAGACATTAACTGAAAATCTTAACATTTCGTATACGAGAAGTCAGAAACGAATCCGGAATAACATAAAACCACAAAAACTAAAGTTTCTGTTCAGGAATAAAAGCAAAGAACTGTTATTTGGCATCACAATCAGTAACAATAATAATGATGTGGTTAGCTATTTTTTCAGCTTTTTTTGTAAAACAGTCAATGATGATAAGATTTTAGCATTAAACATATCATTTTGATAAAGAGCTTCCATATATTGGTAGATTTACTGTTACAGAAGCATAGAATGACATTTTTCACAAATATTGTGAAAAATATTCACAATAATTAAAGGAAATGCCGTGTTTCCTTCATGTTAGTCATAGTTTGAGTTTCTATTTTTAATGTTGTCATCTCTGTAGGAGTTTAAGACTTACTACCACACACTGTTGGTCCACTTCCTGTTGTATTTTGCTTCTGTTACTGTTTGTTCGATGTTTTGCTGATGATGTGATTGTTTCTGGCAGGCGTCTTCCTGATCCCCTACCTGCTGATCGTGTTCGTTGGAGGAATCCCCATCTTCTTCCTGGAGATCGCTCTGGGTCAGTTCATGAAGGCCGGAAGCATCAACGTGTGGAACATCGCTCCGCTGTTTAAAGGTACACAACCGCTCGTCTTTGTGTTGTATTCATCGATCAAACATTTTATTCCTCTTTTAAGCTTTGTCCAAACTGTGAAACTTCATTGTGAGTAGAGATCATGATGGTGAACTACAGAGCAGCGTAAATTATTAATGAGACATTCATTCTGCTAAAGAAAACACATTACAAACTAACACATTAGTGATGATATGTTGACATCAGTACAGGCAAATTTATTGTTCTGCTGTCATTATATCATCAACACCTGAGTAGTTCACAGGTACATGAATGAATACTGAATGTACTCTGTTCAGAATGGTTTATTTAATGAAGATTTACTGACACAAACACTAGCATGCAGGTATTATTTAAAAACAACTGATTTCAACATTGAATCGTGGAAATTTAACTTTTTTGACAAGAATTTACCAAAAAATGCTATTCTATGTCAAAGTGAAAAGAGAATTTACGTCAAATCATTAAAAATATATTAATTTAAAACAAGTGACTGCATCAGTGTTGACCTCCTTTAAAGGGACTCTAATGAACTCAGAGCAGCTTGTTAGTTCTGGAAGTCAACAGTTAGTTAAACAAAGATGATCTGAGGTCAGTGATTGTAGAACAAATACTCCAGTCTCTGGTGGATCAGTTCTCCTGGATGGAACGACACCATGAAGACCGAAGAACCAAGAAACTCTGAGGAAAGGTTGATGGAAAGCATCAGTCAGGACGCCGAAACTCCTCAAAGGATTTAAATGCTATGATGCTGCCTCCACCGTGCTTCATGATGCTGCCACCACCATGCTTCACATCATGATGCTGCCACCACCTTGCTTCACACCATGATGCTGCCTCCACCGTGCTTCTCAGTGGGGATGGTGTCTTTGTGATGATGTTCAGTGTTTGGTGTCCATCAAACATATCATCTAGTCTGATGGACATAAAGCTCCATCCTGGTCTCCTCAGACCAAAGAACCTTCTTCCAGGTGTCTTCAGAGTCTCCACATGTCTTCTGGTGAACTCTAGTCCACATTTAATTGGAGCTTTTCCCATCAGAGTCTTTCTCTTTGTCTCCATGAAGCTTTGACTGGTGAAGAACAGACAGCAGTTGTTGGATGAACAGTCTGAAGCTGGAACTCCTTCAGAGGAGTCATAGGAGTCTTGGTGGCCTCCCTCTCTGGTCTCTTTCTCCTTCAGAGGAGTCATAGAGTCTTGGTGGCCTCCCTCTCTAGTCTCTGAGGACGTCCTGATCTAGTCACATCTATTCATGTTCCATCTTCCTTCCATTTCTTAATAATGGATTTAACTGGACTCCAGGAGATCTTCAGGAACTTTAAATGTTCTTGTATCGTCCTGACTGAGGCTTTTCAACAAGCTTATCTCAGAGTTTCCTGGAGTGTTCTTTGGTCTTCATGGTGTCTTTCGATCTTCCGTCTTTACAGTCTGTTGGATGATTCATTGTTGGTTTGACCTCATTTGTAGCAGCGGTGTGTTTTATGTAACATTAACTCACATGAAGATATTAGACGATAATTTAAGAGGAAACCTGAGATTGAAGGTAAAACAAATAATTACAGTCAGCTTGGGACCAACATATTGACCAAAACCATCCCGGCGAGGCCTCGTTGCCACGGCAACCGGCATAAATCCATGCAGTAAGCAGTTTGAGTGGACGTTAGGCTTTCTGTGGAGGTTTATCTGAGGTGATAATCTGCGGTCAGCTCTACGTGCAAACGCACACGGCTGGAAAAGTACCAGCAACACACACACACGCACACACACACACACACCCCTCTGATTCCTTCATATCTCGTTAGCTTTATATACAGACTTTATCGTGACCACGTGACTCTTTATGACTCTCCTTAGTTCAGACCTGGTGTTACCTCTACCACAGAAATCATCAACACACATTTGTATATTTCATGTTTACACAATATTCACGTAACCTGGAATCATCATGTGTCCTCAGATTCTGGAATAAATGTCTCCTCATCCTATAGGTGTTGAACTATTTACAGTGTTAAAGCTTCTACAGACAGTTTTCTTTGCTTTTTTTAAATCCTCGTTTTGTCCATTTTTTGTGCCTCTTGAGGACAGTTTTGTCATTTTACATCTTGTCTTTCTTAGTTCTTTGTCTTTGAGTCTCATTTATGTCATCTCGTTTCCTTTTTGTTTGTTTTGTGTCATTTTATGTGTCTTTGAGAAAGTTTGGGTTTTTTGGGGTGATTTTCAGTTTTGTTTTTATAGTTTTTGTCCTTATTCTGTTGTTTTGTGCCTCATTTTGGACATTTTTTGTATCTCTTGGACAGTTTTGTCATATTGCATCTTATTTTTCTTAGTTTTTTGTCGGTGAGTCTCATTTATGTCGTCATGTTTCATTTTTTCTGTTTTGTGCTTAATTTTTTGTGTCTTTGAGACACTTTGGGTTGTTTATGGTCATTTTAAGTGTTGGTTTTGTTGTTTTTTGTTTACACCTGTTGTTTTGTGCCTCATCTTGGTCATTTTTTGCTTCTCTTGAGGACATATATGGTCATTTTGTGTCTCCTTTGGGTTGCTTTCTTATGGTTTTAGTTGTTTTATGTCTGTTTCCATCATTTGGTGTCTCTTTCTAGTCGCTCTGTCTCCTCATTCTCTCGATGTTTTTCTATCTCTGTGCTTCCAGACTTATCTTCTCTAACCCTAACCCTGTTCATCCGAAAGCTGTTTCTATCGGTTTCATTTATTTTATTCATCCAGTAGCTTTGGTTTTCCTTTCAGTCTGTCTCTGGAAACACTCTGAGTTTTCAGTCAGTCATGGAGAATCAACTGAAAAGAGGAAGGAGGAAGGTTCAGATTTTACAGAAATGGTTTATTTTTGGACCATTTTGTAGAACAAGGTGGTGAAACTTCATCATCTTAAGAGCCGGTTTAGTTGTTTTTCTGAATGGAACCATGTGTGAGAGATGATGCATTCAAGGAAACCAAAAATCTACCAGTTCTTCCTGTTTTTAGCCATTTTCATGTGTTTCATTTGAAGAGAACTCTAGTTGTGATGTTAGACTTTAGAAAAAACAAAGATACCAAAGTGGAGGCTGAGACAATCCACAGATTCTAAATAATGTTTTAAAACTATCAAAATGAGTAGAATTACCAGATTTCAGCCACTTCCAGAACTTGCAGGTGTTCATTTGGAGGCTGAAATGATGTTTTTTTTCAGTCACATGCTGGTGGATGTTTTTCATCAAAGATCGCTGAGTCTGCAGTCGACTCGTCATAAAGGAGTTTTTAACAGTTTCTGCTGTTTGTTCTGACTGCAGAGCTTCAGCTCAGTAAACAGTAATAATTAACAGTAACTAAAAGTCTGAGGATGTGGAGGAACGTGGCGTTATTTGGTCAAGGCTGAACGTTATCTTCACTGAGCCGTTACAAAACGTGGAGCTGCTCATAAACTCATAAACACACTTTTACACTTTTGTCCGAGTTTAGAAACAGTTCAGACGAACCGACTGACCTCTGTGTGTTTTACTGAAGGAAAAGATGGAAAAACTGGAAAATAACACCAGTAAATGTTGATGCACAGTCATGAAATCTGAGCTAATATCCTGAAAAATCACTTTATTCTACACGATCCCTTTAAAAGTTCTGCATCAGATCAGCAGTTTAGTAGATTTCGTTTATTAGAAAATGATTGTACAGGTGATCTTGGTTTCTGTAAAAGTTCTGACCAACCTCCTACCAACACTAAACTTTACCCAGAATGCATTTTTCCCAATTTTGTCCAGAGTGACTCAAAAATTGTGCAAAATGAATCCAAAGATGTCCAAAATAAGCCCAAAACTCATCCAAAATAGTCAGAAACATCTCCTAAATGACTCAGTTTTGGCCCCAAAATGACAAAAACATCTCCAGAATAACCCAAAATTTTCAAAACTGTTCATTTTGCACAAATTTTGAAACAATTTAACAAAAATTTTGGACATTTTTCAAGCTGTTTTTGACCATTTTTGAGTAATTCTACACTATTTCTATGTCATTCTGGACAAGTTTTATCACATTAGATAAATTCTGAGTCATTCTGAAAGACTTCATGACTTTAGACACATTTTCAATCATTTAGGATAATTTTTGTGTCATTTAGGACAACTTTTGAACCATTTTGAACAGGTTTCTGTTAAACTGAACAATCAAAATGTGTGTAAAAAGCTCCTTCCATCGTCTCTCACAGTTCTGACCAACCAGCTACCAACATTAAAGTTCACCCAGAAAAGCACAGGATAACTGCAGCATACATGGAGAAGGTCCTCAGCTGGCCAGCAGTAAAACCAGAGGATGTCAGATCTCTTCAAGCATATGCATTATTTCTGTGTGAATGTTGTAACGCTATGGAGGACGTTCAATACATGAGAGAACTGGATATGCCAGCAAACATGAGAGCAGTGATTTAAAAACTTCCATACAAATTAAAATAAAAATGGAGAGCTGCAGCATGTGAGATACTGGAAGGATCGAGTCGCAGGGCACAGTTTATTGACATTGTAATATTTGTGGAACAGCAAGTCAAAATTGTGTCCGACCCAATCTTTGGAGACATTCAGAACTCACAACCCGCTACAGTGAGTAAAAATGTGAACAGGATGAAATTACAGCCAAAATCAAGATTTAAAGGAAACAGTTTTGCAACTACTGCTGCCACCATTGAGGAATCCAGAAAGTCTGACCAAGTTCAGCAGCAAGGTGTCTCACCAAAACAAAATAGTGTTTGTGTATGTTGTGGTCAAGGACAGCCACTTCAGCAGTGTCCAAGATTGTCCAAAAAAAATGCACAGGGACAAAATAAACTTTCTAAAGGAGAAAGGAGTCTGCTGTGGCTGCCTATGCACTGGGCATAGGAGCAAGGACTGGGGTAAGCGCCTGACCTGTAAGATATGCAGCCAGAAACATCCCAGTGTTCTTCATATCAGCCAAAAGGACAAAGCAAACAGCACAGACCCTCAACAATCCAAGGAACCATCACTGAGCAGTGCACTTGTTTCTCTGCAAACACATGACCATACAGGGGCCGGAAATGATGAAGGCATTCTTTCTATTTTGCCAGTTCGGATAAAGGCTAGCAAAGGAGACACGATCATCCAAACCTATGCCTTTCTTGATCCAGGCAGTACAGCTACATGTTGCTCCAAAACCCTTATGAGGAAACGCAATATGAATGGAAGGAAAGCTCAAATCAGTCTGCGCACTATGGGCTCAAGAGCATCCGTTTCCAGTTACAGGCTAACAGGTTTGGAGATCTCAGGCCTCACAGTTCTATTACTTACCTGAGGTCTACACACAGAAGAAGATGCCTGTAAGTACAAAAAATATCATAAAGGAAGAGGAACTGGCTAAGTGGCCCTATTTGGATGGTGTTGATGTTCCTCGTATCCAAGCTGATGTGGAGTTATTGATAGGCACCAATGCCTCCAAAACGCTTGAACCCTGGGAAGTGATTAATAGCCATGGAAACGGACCTTACGCCATGAAAACCCTATTACGGTGGGTTATAAATGGCCCCCTGCAATGCTGCCATGATGAGCAGTGTGAGTGGCCACCCCGCTGCTACAGTCAACAGGATCTCCATAGAAAGGCTGGAGGAATGACTGAATAATCAGTACAATCATGATTTTAATGAAAACACATCAGGAGACAAAAAGGAGATGTCAAGTTCATGGAAATCATGAAAGATTCAGTGAAGCTTCAAGACGGACATTATACCTTGAGGCTTCCCTTTAAGGAAGAAGTCTCTCTGCCAAATCATTACTGTATTGCCAAGCAGCGCATTTTTGGGTTGAAGAGGAGGTTTGAGAGAAATGAAAAGTTCCATCAGGAATACACCACCTTTCTCAGTGACATGATCAAAGGAGGATATGCTGCACGTGTGCCTGAGCATGAGTTGGTGCCATCTGATGGTAAGCTGTGGTACATTCTGCACCACGGAGTCTACCATCCCAAGAAGGGAAATCTTCCTGTTGTATTTGAATGTGGAGCTTAGTTCAGAGGAAAATCTCTGAACAGTCGGCTTCTACAGGGCCCTTACCTCTCCAGTTCTCTGCTAGGAGTCCTCATACAGTTCAGACAAGAACCTGTGGCTGTGATGGCTGACGTTCAGTTCATGTTCCATCAAGTCAGGGTAGCTCAAGATGATAGAAATTACCTGCGTTTCTTGTGGCGGCCTGAAGGGGATTTAAAGCCAGAACTTGTAGAATATAGGATGACTGTTTGGGGCAGTGTCTTCACCCAGCTGTGCTTGCTATGCTCTACGAAAAACTGTAGAAGATAACCAGAACAGTTTCTCAGCAGAGGTCGCTGACACAGTCAATCAGAACTTCTACATGGACGACTGTGTTAAGTTTGCCATCAGAGGAAGACGCTATTGAGATGGTCTGAGATTTGACAGCTGTTTGTCAGAAGGAAGGCTTCCATCTGACAAAATGGATTAGCAACAGTCGTGGTGTACGACTATCCATTCCAGAAAAACAAAGATCCAATGATCTGGAAGCACTCACACCAAATCACCTGCTCACAGTGAAAAGAAAAGCTGTCAAACCACCTGGGCTGTTTGAGAAGGCTCATCTCTACATTAAAGGAGGTGGAGACAAGTACAGTACATCTCTGACCTTATTTGGAAGCGCTGGCTAAAAGAATACTTACCTTTGCTACAGGAACGACAAAAATGGAGCAAAGAGAGGCGCAGTTTTATGGCTGGAGACATTGTGATTGCTGCTGATTCCACAGCCCCACGCAGTTCTTGGTGGCTCGGAAGAATTCTACAGACGTATCCAGACAGGAAAGGACTGGTACGTTCTGCACAAATTCAAACCAAAACTAATATACTGGACAGGCCAGTGACTAAACTATGTCTTCTTCAAGAAGCAGCAACATGACTTGTAATTACAAACACTACTAGTGACGTTTAACTCAAAAAAAAAAGGGGGGGGTATTTGATTTCTTGATTTATTGTAAATGATTTATTGGCTCCATTTTGTAAATATGTACTGAATTGTGTTTGCCCTCCTGCCATTAACAATCAGGGGCCGGTGTGTTGGAGCCATTATTTATGTTCGTTATGTTTATTTTTACTGTTTATTTTATCTGTAGGGGGAGCGAGGGTCCTAGTTTTTAAAAGCTCCAGGTAATTAGGCCAGGTGTGTGGGATGGAGAGCAAACAGTTTGTGACCGTGCCAGCATGGCAGTGTGATGTATCACTGGTTTGTTTGTTCGTTTTATAAAGTTAAAGGAAATGGTTTACTTAATGGACAATGGTTAAAGGAATAAACAGAGTGATATATCCAAAGAAGAATTGTGTAGAGGACATGTTTGTTGGGTGTGTTTGCCCAGAGCATGCGTCCAGAAGTAACATCCCATCCGCTCCACAGCGGCCTTTAAACTTTAAAAAGCCGGGACCGAGTATACTCGGCTCATGTTCTCCACTTGTTTATGATTGCTAATGAACATAAAATATGCACACACCCGTATGTTTAAGTCGACCAATGGTAAGATATAAACATTGGCCCCAAATTTGCTTATTTCAAATGATAAAGTCGTTTGAGCCGTTATAACGAAGCCGCAATTACGAAGCTCTTATTGGGGCCACGTACCAGCCGCAATTCACTATGGAGAACGTCTACGACAATGCGACCTCGCAAGACTTGATGGATATTTTTATGGATTAGGTGGTTTTAGTATATGTACTTCTCCAGAAACATGGCCCAGTATGGGTTAAACTGGGTTAAAGGCTGCTACATAACAATCTCCACTTATTTGCCTTCCTGGTTTGATGATGTTCTACAGGTTGACTTTGTGGGTGTTTGGGTTGAATGTTGTAGTCATGTTTGTTTCTGTGATTCTGTTGTTGTGTTTGATCCTCTGTATGATCTCTGTGTCTGCAGGTCTGGGCTACGCCTCCATGGTCATCGTGTTCTTCTGTAACACCTACTACATCATGGTTCTGGCCTGGGGCTTCTACTACCTGATCAAGTCCTTCACCTCCACGCTGCCCTGGTCCACCTGCGACAACGACTGGAACACGGACAGCTGCATCGAGATCTTCCACCACCAGGACTGTAAGAACGCCAGCCTGGCCAACACCACGGTGGGCGACAGCAACATGACGTGCTCTGAGCTGGCCGACGGACGCTCGCCCATCATCGAGTTCTGGGAGTGAGTCTGCTTCTGCTTCTGGTTCCACTTACTGGTCTTTATGCTCAGTTTTATGGAGAACCTGAAGCATTAACCCTCCTGTCGTTCTGCACGTAAACATATGCAATTTCTATAATAATCCAGTATATCTTTCATTTAACAAACAAATCTGCTTACAAATACAGAAGACTTTTATCTGCTGCCACTAACTTTACAATATTAAACTTGAATTAGCATCTGTTAGATAAAAAAGGACATTTTTTAAAAACTACAATAAATTTGTAATTTATATAAATGAAAACTTTTAAAAATTAGGTTTTATGGTCATTCACAGTTACAGATATTTTATGTATTTTATGTCAGAGACTGTTTTTGCAATTTTATTAATAATTTAATTTCAAAATATGGAGAACAAATAGTAAAACAAAGACAACAAATTTTCCAAAGTACATTTTTTATGAGATGTTTCTGAAGCTTATTCACATCATTAAGGTTGAACATTTCCATCTGTTAAGTTAAAGATATCTAAATATTTGTGAACCGTTGAGTATCTGAACCCCGTGTTTGTGTCCGTCTGCAGGAACAAAGTTCTGGACATCTCGTCTGGTCTGGACGAACCTGGAAACCTGAACTGGGAGCTGATGCTGTGTCTGATGGCCGTCTGGGTTCTGGTTTATTTCTGCGTCTGGAAGGGAGTCAAATCCACCGGGAAGGTAGGTAACGTTGTGATGATGTTTTCTGGACGTTGTTCTGCAGTTAGTTGCACAAAATCTGACAAATCTGATGTTTAACGGAAAACCAACAGAACCGGATAGAACCGAACTGGTCAGAGTCACAGCAGACTGGAAACACTGGTCTATTATTATTATTATTATTATTATTATCTGGTCCAAAACAAGGACTGCACAGTCGTGTACTGGTTAGCACTTTCGCCTTGCAGCAAAAAGATCCCCGGTTCAAATCCCGGCCTGGGATCTTTCTGCATGGAGTTTGCATGTTCTCCCTGTACATGCGTGGGTTTTCTCCGGGTACTCCGGCTTCCTCCCACAGTCCAAAAACATGCTGAGGTTAATTGGTTACTCTAAATTGTCCGTAGGTGTGAATGTGAGTGTGATTGTGTGTCTGTATATGTAGCCCTGTGACAGACTGGTGACCTGTCCAGGGTGTCCCCTGACTTCACCCGAGTCAGCTGGGATAGACTCCAGCACCCCCCATGACCCTTGTGAGGATAAAGCGGTGTATAGAGAATGGATGGATGGATGGATGGATGGATGGATGGTCCAAAACCAACCCGACACCAGTCTGAATCCAGTCTGGAGCAACATCCAGAACTAGTCTGGATCTAATCAGAAAAACACCCTGAGACTCGTTCAGAACCAGTCTAAAAATAGTTTGGAACAAAGTCCAGAACCAAGTATCAATCTAGTCCAATACCAGCCTGAAACCAGCATGAAACCAGTCTGGAACTCGCTGAATCTACTGTAAAACCAGGTCTCATTCCAGTCTAAAACAAGTCCAAAACTAAGTCATATTCTAGTCAAAAACAAGTCCCAATCTAAACTAAAACCAGTCAATAACCAGTCTGAAACTGGACTCAGTCCAGTTTGAAACTAAGTCTATATCCAGTCCATAAACCAAACACAATCCAGACAAAACCAAGTCTCAAACTAGTCAATCTCAGGTCTGTATCTAGTCCAGAACCAGCCTGAACCTCGTCCACAACCAGTCTAAAACTGGGCTCAATCCAGTTGGAAACTAAGTCTGAATCCAATCCAAAACCAAGCCTCAAACGAGTCTGAAACCAGCCTGAAAATGGTTCAGTTATTATCTGGTCCAAAACCAGCCTGAAACTAGTCTGTAACTGGTGTGAAACTAGTTTGAAACAAAGTCCAAATGTCAGTCTAGTCCAATACCAGCCGTAAACCAGCATGAAGCTAGTCTGGAACAAGTCCAAAACCAAGTCTTATTCTCATCAAAACAGGTGCCTATCTAAACTAAAACCAGCTTGAAATTAGTCTATAACCAGTCTAAAAGTAGTCCGGAACAACATCCAAAACGAAGTCTAAATCTAGTCCAAAACCAGCCTGAAACTAGTCTGAATCCAGTCAATAAACAGCCTAAAACAAGTCAAAAACCTAGTCTAAAGTCATACCAAAGCCAACTCTTAAACTAGTCAAAATGTGTCTCAGTCTAAACTAAAATAACTTGAAATCAGTCCATAAGCAGTCTAAAACTGGACTCAATCCAGCCTGAAACTGGATCAGTTATTATTATTATCTGGTCCAAAACCATCTTGAAACTAGTCTGGAACAAGTTCAAAACCAAATCTTATTCTAGCCAAAAACAATTCCCAATCTAAACTAAAAGCAGCCTGAAACTAGACTCAATCCAGTTGGAAACTATGTCTAAATCCAGTCCATAAACCAGACACAATCCAGAGCAAACCAAGTGTGAAACTAGTCAAGTCTCTATCCAGTGCAGAAGCAGTCTGAAACTGGTTCAAAACCAGTGTAAAACCAGTCTGGATCCAGTAAAATGTGGTGATCAAAGGTTCCTGTCATTTCACAGAAATGTTTTTGTCCAGAACTCAAGAATTTATGGTTTGATTAAAACACAATGTCCCATTTGACTGAAATCAGAAACGACTGTGACGATATTTGACGTTTTATTTGGATCCTGATGTTTAATTAAACCTGTTAAAGTTCTTCAGTCTGATGTTGTCATGGAGCCGGACACATGTGGATGGAAAGTTATTGTTATTTTTATTATTATAGTTGTTGTTGTTGTTGTCATGGAGCAGCATCCTTCCTTTGATAAAATCTCGGACTGTTCCTTTAAAACTACAACCTTCAGATGAACGCTGCATGCTCATTGGCTCATGACGATGACACTCACTGCTCTACCCACTGTGGTCACATGGCAGGATCAGCGTTGCCATGACGACCCCGGTGAGGAGGGACTGCTGTGATTGGTTGTCCGGCTTGGAGGGCAGATCGACTGCAGTGGGACGTGACTGAGAGCAAAAAGGGAAAAAAACACAACAATGCTGTCAGTGACAGGAAGAATAATCATTATTACAGTGATGGATTTATGCAGCCGCGAGAAAACTGAAGCTCAAACGGAATAAAAAATAACAAACAGCAGCTAAAGAACAGGAAACAACACCAAATAAAAACAATTAGTGCGCTAAAAAATGTAAACAAAGTTAAACAGGAGAAGCTGTTTCTGAGAAAAGATCTGAAGACAGCGATGATGTTCACAAACATCTGGAGCTACACAGAAGAGCTGAGAGGGCCCAAACCAGTCCAGAACCAGGCCATAACCAGTCCAGAACCAGTCCACAACCAGTCCACAACCAGTCCAGAACCAGGCCATAACCAGGCCATAACCAGTCCACAACCAGTCCACAACCAGTCCAGAACCAGGCCATAACCAGGCCATAACCAGTCCAGAACCAGTCCACAACCAGTCCAGAACCAGGCCATAACCAGGCCATAACCAGTCCACAAGCAGTCCAGAACCAGTCCAGAACCAGTCCACAACCAGTCCAAAACCAGTCCACAACCAGTCCACAACCAGTCCAGAACCAGGCCATAACTAGTCCAGAACCAGGTTCAAACCAGCATGAAACCGGTACAAACACATGGAGTCAGTGTAGATCTCAAACAGAGACAGAAAACACAAAGACGGATGGAGTCCATAAAATAACTGAGCTCAGTCCTCCAAGATGCTCTAAAAAACTGTTTCAAACCAGTCCATAGCTAGTCTAAAACCAGGTAGAAACTAGGCCAGTCCCAATCTAAACCAGTGATAAAGCCCAAGAACCAGATCCAGTCCAAGACCAACCAGAGCCAGTACACTATAGAAATAGAAATAGAAAGTTGATCTGCACCATGCAGATCACTGTGCAGATCAACTTTTGTGTACAATCAGAAATTGCGACCGCACGCGTGTGTGAGCGCGTAACAATATTTGTCAAACAGTGACAGACAGGCGTGCAGGCGCTGCTTCATAGGTACGCAGCTTCTTGTTACGCGTATAATACAATCTGCACGTTACAACGCACACACGCGTAACATAATAATCATGCATGTACACACACGTTGCTGCAAGTTGCTTTGATTGTTTTGAATCGATTCTGACACCACAGTGTGTGTGTGTGTGTGTGTGTGTGTGTGTGTGTGTGTGATCAGGTGGTGGCTATTGTTAGGAAAACCAAAAGAAATGTCACTTGTGGGGACCTCATTTTGGTCCCCACAAACTTAAACAGTGTTTTCTTGGCCATGTTGTTGTTACTGAAAAAAGTAAAAGTGCAAAAACGTTTCTTTAGGGTTAGGCATTGTTTTGGTCTGGGTTAAGGTTAGGGTTAGGGGTTAGATATGAATGGGAGTCAATGGTAGGTCCCCACAAGGATAGGAATACACAGTGTGTGTGTGTGTGTGTGTGTGTGTGTGTGTGTGTGTGTGTGTGTGTGTGTGTGTGTGTGTGTGTGTGTGTGTGTGTGTGTGTGTGTGTGTGTGTGTGTTGTGGTACAGTGTGCGTTTTCTCACGGCTCTCATCCTGTCAGAAATAGTTTGTGTTTTTGTTGATCAGCAGGAGGCTGAAATCTGAAACAACCTGACAGTTCATTCATAGAAACCTCCAAACTCCACAGACAGGAAGTGAAATCAGTCATATAACGTGGATGAAACAGCTGATAGCACTGAAACACTACAAACACTGTCCATCAGCAACATTAGACGGCCTAAAGTAATCCTAAACCAGTGTCAAACCAGTGTCAAACCAGTGTTGAACCAGTCTAAAAACAGTCTAGTTCAAAATCAAGTCTGGAGTCAGTTCTAAACTAGTCCAGAACCAGACCAAAACCAATTTCAAAACAGTCAAAACCACATTGAAACAACCTTAAACCAGTTTCAGCCAGTCTAAAAGCACATTAAACCAACCTTAAATCAGTTTCAGACTGGTTTAAAATCAGTCTAGTCCAAAATCAAGTCTGATCCAGTTCTGAACTAGTCCAGAACTAGACCAAGGCCATTCTTTAACCAAGACTAAATCCAGTCTGACACTAGTTCAAATCCAAACCAGAACAAAGTTTAAAACCAGCCTGAACCAGTTAAAGTAGAATAGAATAGAATAGAATAGAATAGAATAGAATAGAATAGAAATCCTTTATTGATCCCAGAGGGGAGACTCAGTTGCTACAACAGAAAGAGTCCAGTTCCCACCACCATAAAACAGAGATAAATAAGCAAAAATGTGCAGTAAATAAAAATGAACAATAAGAAAAATATAAAATGCAAAACATTCCCTGTAATAAAATGGAAATGTTAAAGTGTTTTATGTGTAGTAGAAATAGTGTGTAAGACTAAATGTCTGTGTAGGTTCTCATTCATCCAGGTCATGGTTATCCATAGTAGTTTAAATCAATCCACTGGATTTAAGAAAGTTCCGTAGAGACGTTTCACCTCTCATCTAAGAGGCTTCTTCAGTTCTGGTGGTGGTTGGTGTTGCCTCAGCTTTTAAACCTCTGTGAGGTGTGTCCAGGGCTGTTATTCCAACAACCGATACCAAAACTCATCTGACTACTCAACGATGGTCATTGTGAGCATCGGTGGGGGTCGTTGAGAGTGTAAGACTAAACAAAAATGTGTGTTATTTCAAATGACAGAACCAGATAAATGTGAACAGGAAACCACTTTAAAACCAGTCTGAAACCTAAACTAACTCTAACTCCAGTCCAGATCGGTAGTAGCCGTCCAGTATCGAGATACCGTCTGATATCTATATATCTATACATGTACATGTATATATCTATATATCAGCAGAATCTCTATCAGCTCCAGAATATATCAGAAATGATAACGCTGCAGGTTAATGATTCTCTGGATGAAAGGAACTCAACACCTTCGGAGTGTGTGTTAGGCAGGTGTGTGTTTGTGTGTGTGTGTGTGTGTGTGTGTGTGTGTGTGTGTGTGTGTGTGTGTGTGTGTGTGTGTGTGTGTGTGTGTGTGTGTGTGTGTGTGTGTGTGTGTTGACCTGACAGTGGGGGATTGTGGGTGAAGACGTCTGCCGCTGTGATCCAACTGAAACTTGACTCCACCTGGGACCAGACCTTCTCATTCCTGCCGTCGAGTCTCAGCGGGTCTCGGCTTGGGTTTCTTCTCGTTTGTTGTGGTTGCCTGGTTCTCAGCGTCGGGTTCTGTTCCCGCTGAGCCCAGAGTCCAGGATCCAGCTCACTGCTCGTGTTTGTGTTTCAGATCGTGTACTTCACAGCGACCTTCCCCTATGTGGTCCTCATCATCCTGCTGGTCCGCGGAGTCACGCTTCCTGGAGCCTACGACGGCATCATGTACTACGTCAAACCTGATTGGTCCAAACTGGGGGAGGCTCAGGTCAGTTCAAACCTTAGCGATCCTCAAACACAAGCTTGATGTCTTTGTTTAGGAACTGCAGTCCTTCAATTCAATTCAATCCAATTTTATTTATATAGCGTCAATTACAGTCAAATCGTCTCAAGACGCTTTACAGAACCCATATGCCTGACCCCAGAGCAAGCCCAAAGGCGACAATGGCAAGGAAAAACACCCTTTTAACAGGGAAGAAACCTCGAGCAGAACCCGGCTCTATATAGGGGGGACCCATCTGCCTGCTGGCCGGGCGGGTTGAGAAGGACACAGAAAGACACTGAACTAGACTGAAACCAGCCTGAACCTGGTCCAAGACCAAGACGACATGAAGTTCAAAATAAGAAAACTAGTCTGATCCCAGTCTACAACTTAGACTGAAACTAGTCTGATTCATTAGCCTATCTTTACAGTTACCATGGTTGCAGTCTCTGTGCTCTTATTGGTCAATACCGCATAAAGGAAGTCATAAAAACCCCCACAATCGAATAGTCAAAAACACTCTGTCTGAAACACTTCTCTCAGACCTCAGAATGGACGGCATCTTGTCCTTTAGTTTGATAAAAGACGTTCCATTTGAAACATCTTTCCTCATGAAGAGATTCTCAGGTACTTCAGAGTCAGATTTTTAGACTTGAGGAAGGGTCAGTAGTGAAACGTCCGGACTCTAAGGTGAGCAGTGAACAAATCTACCCTCTGACCTCCAGGTTTGGATCGACGCTGGAACTCAGATCTTCTTCTCGTATGCCATTGGCCTCGGAGCTCTGACTGCTCTGGGCAGCTACAACCGCTTCAACAACGACTGCTACAAGTATGTTTGTCCATCCAGTTACCCCAACAAATACCCTAGTAAATACCTCAACCTTTACCAGACACAAACAAGTTACCCCAACCCTTACTGGACCTCAACAAGTTACCCCAACTCTTACAGTACCCTGACAACTACCCCCACAAATATCCCAACCCTTCCGAAACCTCCACAAGTTACCCTAACCCAGGGGTCGGCAACCCGCGGCTCCGGAGCCGCATGCGGCTCTTTCAGCCCTCTGTTGCGGCTCCCTGTAACTTTGGAAAATAGATTGTTCTGCCTTTCAGGCGCGTTTCAATGCATTTTAATATAGAGAATTTTATTGTGAAATTACGGCTCTTATTTTGACGTGTCACTCCACCTGATGTGCTGCTGGGTTTTCCCCTGGGACACGAGAGCGCAAAGTTGATGCTGAGAGACACCACGGAGCTTCCGATTCCCACACGTTTCATGCCTTTTTTTTTTGTTTTACTCCTGGAGAAGCAACGCCTGTAGTTTCACATCGTTTTGTACTCAAGAATGGCAAGCCTGTATATTAAAGCTCCACTCCAAGACGTCATGTCCAGCATCCAGGCAGCAACTCAGAGTCAGAGGAGTGTCATCTTGGAAAATAGGGCAGCGACTTACCGGAGAAAAGTTAATGGCTTAAGATAATTAGATAAATAGATTCTACAAGTTAAATAGACATTCGCAAAATATTGATTTCCAGCTAACATTATGTAACATATGAGGTCCAAGAGCAAAAATGACATTAACATGGTAAGATAAATATTAGTGGTAGGACACAATTTTAAAAATGAATCTATCTAATTAGAGGCTTTGTAATTAATAAATCATGACTGATTAACAAGGGCATAGAGGTAAGATAAAAAGCGATATATGCAGCCTTGTCTTCATTTTAAATGCCAAAAGGATTTTGCGGCTCCCGGTGTTTTCTTTTCTGTGGGAAATGGGTAGAAATGGCTCTTTGAGTGTTAAAGGTTGCCGACCCCTGCCCTAACCCTTACATTACCCCAAAAATACCCTCGCAAACACCTCAACTCTTATCTGACACCAACAAGTTACCTGAACTCTTACATGACCTCAACCAAACACTCCAACTTTTGCTTCATCCCAACCCAATACCGCAACCCATACAATAACCCAACAAATACCCCAATCAGTTACCCCCACCCTTACATTACCCCAACCAATTACTCCAACCGTTACGTCACCAAGTTAGCCCATCTCTTACTTTACCCCAACAAGTTACCCCAACCCTTACTTTACATCAAACAAGTTACCCCAGCCCCAACATTTACCCCAACTTTAGCCAACATCGACCTTTACGTTTGCCCTGACCAGGGCCCTGTGTGCAGATGTTACCCCACAGACGGTCTTTTGCTTCTGTTGGTTCATAAATTTCCTGTCTTTTCTTCTGCAGAGACGCCTTCGTCTTGGCTCTCATCAACAGTGGAACCAGTTTTTTTGCTGGTTTCGTCGTGTTTTCCATCCTGGGCTTCATGGCTGCTGAGCAGGGAGTCGACATCTCACAGGTCGCCGAATCAGGTACAGTCAGAGTGTCGCAGTATTATTAATTATGATGTTTAGTCCAGCCTGTTAGTGTTAAATAAACAGAAACACACAAAACATCCAAGACACAAAAAATGATGTCAGCAAAGACACATCAAACATCATGTTTGTTATGTTATTTGCTCGTTTTATAAATTAGAAACTCCTGTCAGAAGAGCATTGTCCATTTGTTCTCTCTGTGGACGATGACAGAGCAGCAGAGGATGACAGAAAAAACATATTAAAGAGAAAACAATCAATGGTCTTTTGGACTGTTCGTGTGTGAGGTTTCATGGAGGTTTTGTCGGGTCATCAGACGTCTTTTGATAACAGTCTGAGACTCTGAACTGCAGTTAAACTGTTGGAGGTCTGTAAAGATAATCAGCTGATTATAAACGACCAACAGCTTCACTTCCCTCTGATACGACGGACTGAATGGACCCTGACCTGCTGTTGTGTAGTTTTGTGCGTTCATCATCAGCCAACTGCAGCGTATTAATAGTCCAGCAGCACATGACATGACATCAGAAACACAACGCTATATTTAGTTTGACCACACAAGGCTGCAGCTCAGAGCACAGATTCATTTCACACACTTCTATTTACAAAAAACACAAAACAACCACTAAGACATACAAAACGACCACAAAGACACGCAAAACGACCACAAAGACACACAAAACAACCACAAAGACACGCAAAATAACCACAAGACACACAAAACAACCACAAAGACACGCAAAATAACCACAAAGACATGCAAAACAACCACAAAGACACGCAAAACAACCACAAAGACACACAAAACAACCACAAAGACACACAAAATAACCACAAGACACGCAAAACGACCACAAAGACACGCAAAATAACCACAAGACACGCAAAACGACCACAAAGACACACAAAATAACCACAAGACACACAAAACAACCACAAAGACACGCAAAACAACCACAAAGACATGCAAAACGACCACAAAGACACACAAAATAACCACAAGACACACAAAACAACCACAAAGACACGCAAAACAACTACAAAGACACACAGAACAACCACAAAGACACATAAAACAACCACAAAGACACGCAAAACAACCACAAAGACATGCAAAACGACCACAAAGACACGCAAAACAACCACAAAGACACGCAAAACAACCACAAAGACACACAAAACAACCACAAAGACACACAAAATAACCACAAGACACGCAAAACGACCACAAAGACACGCAAAATAACCACAAGACACACAAAACAACCACAAAGACACGCAAAACAACTACAAAGACACACAGAACAACCACAAAGACACATAAAACAACCACAAAGACACGCAAAATGACCACAAAGACACGCAAAACAACCACAAAGACATGCAGAACAACCACAAAGACACAAAACAACCACAAAGAGATGCAGAACAACTACAGTGACCTCAAAGCCCTCCAAAGACATGGAAAAACTAACAACAGAGACACAAACTCAAAAAAATGACACTCAAAATAATGTAACAATCCAATGAAACAAAAGCAAAATACAACGCAACACAGAGACACAAAAATCACTGCAAAAACACAGGACGGCAGAGAGACACAAAACAATTGTAATGATTGAAAATGGGCACAAAGATGAGGAAAAACAACCACAAAGACACAAAATGGCCAGAAACACACGGATAAACAACTCCACTGATGTAAAATCACTAAAAAGTCATACAAAACAACTACAAAAAGACACAATAACTTGAAAAAACAACCACAGAGAAACAAAATGACAACAAATACACACTAAACAACAATAAAGAGGCACAAAATCACCATAAAGACACAATGCAACGACAGTGACGTAAAACTACTAAAACCACTAAAACCACAAGACACAAAAAAAGACCACAGAGAGACACAAAACAACAACAAAGACGCACAAAATGACCATAAAGATATGAAAAAACAACCACTGAGACACAAAACGACCACAAAAATACACAAAGCGATGACTAACAGATAGAAAATGACGACAAAGAGGCACAAAATACCAACAGTGGTCTTTATTGTGTGCTTGTTTTAAATGAAAACGGCAGCAGCAGTGTCGACATGAATCTTTTTATTTAAATCTCGCTGTGAAAAGAACAAATGTTAATCCAGTTTGTTCCGAATCCATCTGACACCTTTACAATGGTTTAAAGTATTAGTGTGTGTGTGTGTGTGTGTGTGTGTGTGTGTGTGTAGGATTATTTAAACGTGGCCTTTAATCTGTGACTCAGGTGAACAAAACGTTGCTCTAAAGCCGACAAACGCTTCAGTAAATATGATTTGTTGAAGGTGAAAGTGAGCGCAGCTGATTGGACCAGACACCTGTCAATCAAGACAGACACATCTTTAAAGTCCTTGATGGTCAGTTTGCTAAATGGCAGCTGCAGATACACAAAGCATTCACTAGTACACACATGAAAGTATATACAACACCACAATACAATAAAATGTGTGAAATATTTACCTTGTATTTTATCTTGGGTAAAAAATGTACAGTATCATATGTCATCAGTAATGTTACAGTCATAAAACATCTGGAGTGTAGTATTTTGTTAAAAATATCAGTATATCAAAAAATGATCAAAGTTTATCAAATGTTATGAAAATGTCATAGAATAGAATGTATTTCAAAATCACATAATATAGAATGCTGTAAACAGATGTCATATTAGTGTCGTAAAAAGAATATAGTATATTCTCTTAAATAATTAACAATACAGTTTGTCAAATAATGTCATATATGTTGTACAAATAATCACATAGTAAAGTATGTTAGAAAAGTCATATAGTATATTATGTCGTAAAAGAATTACATAATTAAGATTTTATGAATAAATCTCATTAGTGTAAAAAAAATGTGGTATAGTATGTTGTATGAATTATGTAATTACTAATATAGTGTGTCAAAAATGTGTAAACAAATGTGTGAAAAGCTATTTCTCTTGTATTTTATCTTGTATAAAATATAACAAATGTTATAGAGTCAAACAATGTCAAGAAACATCTCAGTATAGTATGTTTTTCAAAGTGCTGGAGTGCAGTATTTTGTTAAACATATAAGTATAAAAAGTATAAAAATGATTAAAGTTTGTCAAATGTCACAGTATAGTATGATGTATTAATTATAAAATCCATAATGTAGCTTGTCAAATATTGTCGTATAAAATGTGTAAAATAGATAAGTGTAAAATAGATAAGTGAAAAACACATCGATCAAATGAATGTGACAGTTTTTGCCTTATAAAAGATCTACTTTATTTTATACTGACATTTTTATTTCACAATGTCATTTTTTTTTACTTGTTCCAAGATATTTGCATAATTTTCAGAAGTCATTAAATACTTTAGGAAGTATTAGTGATCACAAGAATTATGGGTTCAAAAATGAACAAATCTAATTTCTACAAATAACGGTATGAATGCATTCTGTAAAATATAGAACTGAAACATGAATTTATGAAATATATTTTATTTAAATATTTTATATTTACTTTTTAATGGAGCCAATATGAAGAAAAACACAAAACAATCACAAACAAGTCCAGAGTACAAAACACAACAAATTTAGTTCATATTTCTTATAAATTCAAACTAAAACGTTCCTTCATGAGGACTCATCGGTTGAAGATCCAGTGAAGCTTTATCGTTTACATCTGGTGTTTTGTGAGTTTGTTGTTTTTTTCTGTACAGTCCGTATAAACTGTGTGGTATGTGTTGCAGGTCCAGGTCTGGCCTTCATTGCGTATCCGAAGGCGGTCAGTCTGATGCCGGTGGCTCCGCTGTGGGCGGCGTTGTTCTTCTTCATGCTGCTGCTGCTCGGACTGGACAGTCAGGTTAGCTTAGCATCACATTACTGTCACAAAGTAACCGAAAACATTTACTCGAGTACTGGGTTAGAGCACTCTAAGTAAGGACCTCACGATTTTTCACCCTCACAACCAAAACAAGCCGTTTCTGGATGTTTTTTCTTTTTGTGCTGCAGTCACGTTTTTGTCACAAAGGGCTCATCAGATTGTTGAAAAAAAACATCGTAGTTTAGTATGTCATCCAAAATATGTAAAAAATGTCATAGTTTTGGATGTCGTCCAAAGGTGGAAAAAAAACTCATAGTTTAGTATGTTAGCCAAAATGACACAAAAATGTCATAGTTTAGTATGTCGTCCAAAATGTCACAAAAACGTCATGTTTATTATTTCGTCCAAAACGTGACAAAAATGTCATAGTTGAGTACGTCGGAGCAGGTCGGAGAGTACTTGGTGTGTCATCTGGAAAGAAAGGAGATAAGGAGACTTGGTGGTGGAATGAGGAGGTGCAGGAGTGGATCCAGAGAAAGAGGTTAGCTAAGAAGAAGTGGGACACTGAGAGGACTGAAGAGAGTAGACAGGAGTACAGGGAGATGCAGCGTAAGGTGAAAGTAGAGGTGGCAAAGGCCAAACAAGGGGCTTACGATGACTTGTATGCTCGGTTGGACAGTAAGGAGGGAGAGACTGACCTGTACAGGTTGGCAAGGCAGAGAGACAGAGATGGGAAGGACGTGCAGCAGGTTAGGGTGATAAAGGATAAGGATGGAAGTGTGTTGACAGGTGCCAATAGTGTGATGGGAAGATGGAAAGAGTACTTTGAAGAGTTGATGAATGAGGAAAATGAGAGAAAACGAAGAGTAGAAGAGGTGACTGTTGTGGACCAGGAAGTAGCAAAGATTAGTAAGGATGAAGTGAGGAGGGCATTGAAGAGGATGAAGAGTGGAAAGGCACTTGGTCCTGATGATATACCTGTGGAGGTATGGAAGTGTCTCGGAGAGGTAGCAGTAGAGTTTCTGACTGGGTTGTTCAACAGGATCTTAGATAGTGAGAAGATGCCCGAGGAATGGAGGAGAAGTGTGCTGGTGCCCGTCTTTAAGAACAAGGGAGATGTGCAGAGTTGTGGCAACTACAGAGGAATAAAGCTGATGAGCCACACGATGAAGCTATGGGAAAGAGTAGCTGAAGCTAGACTAAGGGCAGAGGTGAACATCTGTGAGCAGCAGTATGGTTTCATGCCAAGAAAGAGTACAACAGATGCAATATTTGCTTTGAGGATGTTGACAGAGAAGTACAGAGAAGGTCAGAAGGAGCTGTATTGTGTCTTTGTAGATCTGGAGAAAGCTTCTGACAGGGTGCCCAGAGAGGAACTGTGGTTTTGTATGAGGAAGTCTGGAGTGGCAGAGAAGTATGTTAGAGTGGTGCAGGACATGTATGAGGACTGTAAGACAGTGGTGAGGTGTGCTGTAGGTGTGACAGAGGAGTTCAAGGTGGAGGTGGGAGTACATCAGGGATCAGCTCTGAGCCCTTTCTTGTTTGCTATGGTGATGGACAGGATGACAGACGAGGTTAGACAGGAATCTCCATGGACTATGATGTTTGCAGATGACATTGTGATCTGTAGTGAGAGCAGGGGACAGGTGGAGGAGAAGCCAGAGGCGTGGAGGTTTGCCCTGGAAAGGAGAGGAATGAAGGTTAGCCGCAGCAAGACGGAGTATCTGTGTGTGAATGAGAGGGACCCAAGTGGAAGAGTGAGGTTACAGGGAGAAGAGATCAAGAAGGTGGAGGATTTTAAGTACTTAGGGTCAACAGTCCAGAGCAATGGAGAGTGTGGAAAAGAGGTGAAGAAGCGTGTACAGGCAGGCTGGAACGGCTGGAGAAAAGTGTCAGGTGTGATGTGTGATAGAAGAGTTTCAGCTAAAATGAAAGGAAAGGTTTAGAAAACTGTGGTGAGACCAGCCATGTTGTTTGGTCTGGAGACAGTGTCCCTGAGGAAAAGACAGGAGGCAGAGCTGGAGGTAGCAGAACTGAAGATGCTGAGGTTCTCTTTGGGAGTGACCAGGATGGATAGGATCAGGAATGAGTCCATCAGAGGGACAGCACATGTTAGAGGCTTTGGAGATAAAGTCAGAGAGGCCAGACTGAGATGGTTCAGACATGTCCAGAGGAGAGAGAGTGAATATATTGGTAGAAGGATGCTGAGTTTCCCACTGCCAGGCAGGAGGCCTAGAGGAAGACCAAAGAGGAGGTTTATGGATGTGGTTAAAGAGGACATGAAGGTAGTTGGTGTGAGAGAAGAGGATGCAGCAGACAGGGTTAGATGGAGGCAATGGATTCGCTGTGGCGACCCCTGAAGGGAAAAGACGAAAGGAAAAGAAGAAGAAGTTTAGTATGTCGTCCAAAGGTGGAAAAAAAACCTCATAGTTCAGTATGTTAGCCAAAATGACACAAAAATGTCATAGTATAGTATGTCGTCCAATTTAGCATGTTGTCCATGATGTCTCTAAAACGTCATAGTTTAGCATGTCCTCCAAAATATAAAAAAACTTAACAGTTTAGTATGTCGTCCAACTAAACAAATAGTTTATTATGTTGTCCAAAATATGGAAAAACTTAATAGTTTAGTATGTCGTCCGAAATTGTGCAAAAAATCTCATAGTTTAATATGTTGTCCAAAATATGAAAAAAAAGTCATAATTTAGCATGTCGTCCGTGATGTCTCTAAAACGTCATAATTTAGTATGCCGCTGAAAAACCAGCAAAAAAAGTCATAGTTTTGTCTGTAGTTTAAAAATCGAAAAACGTTTCGCTTTGATAAAAAAAAAGACAGAAATGACCAAAAACAGACGCAAAACGACTTCAAGGAGACACAACTTAAGCACATAGAGACACAAAACAACAACAACAACAACATGCAAAATGTTGCATGACACTCAACTATTGAGACTGATCCATGATAAAGTGTTGGGTGTAGACTGACTGCTGAGTTCTTTCTGTTTGGCTCTGCAGTTTGTCGGCGTCGAGGGTTTCGTCACTGGAATTCTGGATCTGTTTCCTGGTAAATACTACCACCGCTACAAAAGGGAGATCGCTGTGGCGATCTGCTGTTTGCTGTGCTTCATTATTGACCTCTCCATGGTGACACAGGTTCGTTACACCTTGTGTGTTTGTTGGTTAATAAATAAACCTTAAGCTGAAGTAATATTGCCAAATATGTTAACTTTCTTCATTAAACACTGGTAAAAACTTCCAGGAGAACACAAGAAACATTCCAGCTGATGAATGAGGTTAATTTCTTTTCACGAACACTGAGCATCTCTCTGCAGGGAGGAATGTACGTCTTCCAACTGTTTGACTACTACTCGGCCAGTGGAATGACTCTGTTGTGGCAAGCATTCTGGGAATGCATAGTAGTTGCCTGGGTCTACGGTATGCAACACACACACACACACACACACACACACACACACACACACACACACACACACACACACACACAGCTGTGTAGCTGTGTTACGGTCAGTTGTGTTTCTTTGTTAAGGATGTCAGAAAGTAAAGCATCTCAAAATAGTTCAAAATAATCGTGTTACATAATGTGACAGTAAAAGTCAGAGTTCAGACTGCTAAAGTACATTTTATTCTAGTAGAAAATACCAAACTAGATAGTAGGACTGTTTGCGATACTGGAGTTCTAAAGTGTAATAGCATAGCCTAGTGTCAAATAAATTATACTATAGTGTGTCATTAGAAATGTTATAATTTCAAACAAAGTCAAGAAACATCATTGTATAGTATGTTGTAAAAAGTGTTGCAGTGCAGTACTTTGAAAATATATAATACATCATAAAATGTCATAGTATAGTATATATTTTTAAAAATCACACAGTATAGTATGTTTTAACAAATCACATAATATTGGATGTTGTAAACAGATGTAATATTAGTGTCTTGTAAAAACAATATAGTATATTGTATTAATTACATAATTCACAATATAGTTTGTCAAATAATGTCATATTATAATGTGCTGTAAAAATGTCATAGTGTGTTGAAAAAAATAAGTTTAGTATGTCAAAAAATGTCAATATAGTATGTTGTAAAAAATACATATGTTCTAAAACATGTCATAATAGTGTCATATACAGTATATATGTATATATATATATATAGTATGTCACAGTATAACATGTTGTAAAGGTTACATTATATAGCATGTTTTTTTTAAATGCCGCAGTGAGGTGTTAGAAATAGTCAAAGTATAGACTGTTTTAAAAATGGCATACTATAGTATTTATTAAAAATGTTATAGTATGCCAAAAATGTAACAACACTATATATTGTAAAAATAATAGTTTATTAGAATAAAATGTTGTAAACAATAACACAGTATGTTTCTAAAAAGTGTTTAAGTATATTATATTTTTGAAAATGATATAGTATTTTCTGTCAAAAAAATACATAATCATATGCTGTCAAAAATGTGCAACTAATAATATAGTATGTCCAAAAATGACATAGTATATGTTATAGTGTAAAAATATAGCAATATTATAATGGCTCATAGTACGGCATGTTGTAAAAAAATACATACATTATGTTATGAAAGTGAGACTACAGTATGTTGTAAAAAAAATAATATACTATCGTGAAATCTAAAACTTACATAGTATAGTATATCATAATGAATATCATAGTATATTGTGTTTGTACAAATTACATAGTATAGTATGTCATAAAAGTAATGGGTATAGTATAACATTAAAATGTTACAGAATAATATGTTATAAAAATGTCATAGTTTAGTATATTGTTAATAGTCACAGTACAGTATTCCTTAAAAATCTCAGTTTAGTATGGCGTAAAAATATCATAGTATAAAACAACGTTGTAGTGTGTTAGTAGAAGTGTGATACTAGTGTGTCACATAAAACTTGTGAAAAACAGAACAGTAAAGTATGTCATAAAAATGACATAGCATAGCTTGTAAAAATATATTTAGTTTGTCATTAAAAATGATGTGGTGTAGTGTGTCAAAAACAGACATAGCATAGTATGTTATAAAAGAAATTATAGTTCCCTTAGTCCTGTATACCTCCATGTATCTGCATAGTGAGACAAGAAAACTTTGGTCCAATCCAGAGAATATTCACCTACAGCAACTTCACAACTTTTTCTGAAGGCTTTATTGGAAATTTATATCACAAACACACTTTTAAATAGAAACAGACGTTGTACACATACACTTAAATATATACAATACAACACAACACAATAAAATACATCATAAACTGTGTTATTGTGTTTTAACAACTATTTATCTTGTAGAAAAAATGTCCACTATTGTGTTTCATAAGAAATGTTATATGTCATTGTCAGACAATGCCAAGAAACATCTTAGTATAGTAGGTTGTGAAAAGTATAAGAGTGTAATACTTTGTTGAAAATGTCATCGTATAGTATTTTTAAAAAATCACATCATAAAAATCGCATAGGATTTTGTAAGCAACGTCAAATCAATGTGTTGTAAAAAAAATATAGTACGTTCTCTTAATTATATAATTAACGATATAGTTTGTAAAATAATGTCATGTAATATAAAACATGGCATAGTATAGTGTAGCAACTAAACAAATAAACATTTCAGTGCAGTTTTTACTTTTTTAAAAAAAAGTCACAGTATAGTTAGTCAACCACCCCGTAGTACAGTATCTTGTTAAAAATACCAGTATAGTATGTATGTGAGTGACTTTCTGTATTTTCCTGACTTCTTGAATGAACTGCAGGTGCTGACCGCTTCATGGATGACGTAGCTCGTATGATTGGCTACCGACCGTTCCCCTGGATGAAGTGGTGCTGGTCCTTCATAACTCCATGTGTTTGCATGGTCAGTCAACGCCACGGCTTTCTCAAGGCTTCACTGAAACTTTATACAAAAAAATACAAGTTTACATGAGAAACCGACTCATTTAGGTTATTCTAGATGGTTCTTTCATAACAAACTAAGTTTCCTGTCCAACAGGGCTCCAGCTTTTAAAGGAAACAAACAAATTCATGAAATATACATAATTTTTGTTTCTTCTTCATGCATTAAATCCAAAGAGTTTCAGGAGAAAGCACCTGAACTCATCTTTCTGAAGGCATTCCACCTCCAGTAGGTTTCCTCAGTTCCAACAGACTGGTGGGAAGTGTGATGTTTGTATTATCACCTCTAATTCACACAACTCGAGGTTGGTAATAAATACTTGGAACTGACAACCAGTCAGTCAGAACTGAGAAAATTTCTTGGATAGGATGTCTGAAACATGCTGCTTTCCATTAGGATCCCAGATGTTTAGTATGTGCCCATAAACTGACCTTTACATTAAGACTTTAAATAGTACTTTTCTTGAATTATTCCCCAGATAGCAAACTATGGGTGAATCAATGTTGAATCTATGTTGAGACCTAACGTAGAAATTATACAGAAAGCGCAAGGTTGATAAAATGTTGAGTCAACGTTTGCTTACATAGATTACATGTTTGCAAACATAGATTCAAAATTAATTAAACATTGACCTGTCAAACATTTTAATTAAACCAAAATACAATGTAGATTCAATGGTATCTTTTAAACACAAACTTCAATGTTGACAAAATGTTGTTGAATCAACGTTGATCCAACCATCAATCTTCAACCGTAACCACAATTCAACCTTCTTAACCCTAATTCAACACTGATTTAACATATTTTGCTATCTGGGTAAAGTGTGATTTATGGTTGAAAAGCAAATGTTGACTCAACATTTTATCAACCTTGCGCTTTCTGTATAATTTCTACGTTAGGTCTCAACATAGATTCAACATTGATTCACCCATAGTTTGCTATCTGGGTCTTTACTAAAACAGTAAACAAGAGTAACAATCATAAGCTTTAGAAAAGAAGTCAAACAGCCTACCAAAGCAGTCCTGTCTGTTGCTGGATGATATTTTCATGATGTTTGTTTTGTCTGTAGGGCATCTTTCTGTTCCACCTGGTCAACTACAAGCCGCTGACCTACAACAACGACTACGTCTATCCGTGGTGGGGGGAGGTGATCGGCTGGTGTCTGGCTCTGTCTTCCATGCTCTGCATTCCCGTCAGCCTTCTCTACAAACTTTTCAGAGCCAAGGGAACCTTCAAGGAGGTCAGCACAAAACCACAACACTGTCGATGACTACTCCGTGAACACTTTCACAGGGATGACAGGAGTTAGTATACTCTGTCGAAATGCAACTCAAATGACCGGGGAGTTGGCAAACCCAAAACTGTCTGAAACTGATATTGGTCATAAGCCGTTAGTATGCCACAGTAATACTATACTACCATAAATAGTAGAAGCTCACCATGCAAAGTACTTAGGAACGACTCGAGGAACATGACAAAGAGCCCAAGGCATTGACCAGGTCTCCAGTCCAGCATTAGCAGGAATCACAGGGCCTGGTTCAGACACCAAAGGTCACCCCTGTCCTATTGGGTCCTCTTTGTGCTACAAAAACAACTGTGACCTGTCCATGGACACAGGATCTCTGAGGATATCTGGCACCACAACATTAGCATCAGATCCATTGGTTCCAGGTTGGGGCCTCCATGGGATGGACAACTTAATCCGCCTGGAATCTGGATTCTGGAGGGGGGGGCCAACAATTTGGGCTCTTTGTTGTGTTAATCTAATTGTTCCTGAGCAGTTTTCATGGCGGGGTGCATTGTCCTGTTGGGGGAGGTGTTTGCCCTTTGAGGGATGGTGCTAGATCTGAGACAATCCTTAGGCTACACGTCAAAGTAACTCCAGTTCTAAGTGACTGATTTGCTCCCATTTGCCCTGAGGTGTGAATTATGGAGAGAATGCCTGTGGAGGGATGTCAGGACTCCATTATAAGTAACTGATAACTGTTTTTCTAGATGTTTTGCTTGTGGAGAAGCTGTTTAGTCTCTTTTTATTACACATATATAGGAAAGAATAAACCATTCAGACAGGCAGTTTAACCAACGTTCACACCTTGACTGAAGTTAAAGGTGATGATAAAGCCTGGAAACCCCATCAGTCAGTCAGAAGCAAGACGTTAAAGAACTAAAAGCAAATTCAACATGGTTCAGTACTGTTAAATACTAATAACAGTCGCTCATGCTGTAAATAAAGACAGCCTTTGTGTTACCGCTTCCCCCAGCCTTGCAAAAGTGAAACCAAAAAATAACGGGAATGGGCACAGGTGGTACCTCGAGCTCCACCCCGATCATCATCTAGATCACAAGGATTAGCAGCTGCTAACTGTTACGCTACATATTATCTACTTTTTCTCACAGATTGTTTTTGAAGACAGGACATCGCTGGGTGGAAATGAGGTTTCAGTCCCACCTTCTGCCAGAACTGCATCATCAGTAACTGAGAAGTAAAAAAAAAAAAACCTACCATTCAGAGAAGCTGTCTTAGTTTGACATCAAAGGCTTCCTGTCCCATATTGCAAGAGGACATCTAAATAGCCACTAATCATTTTTTAACAAAAAGATTAGCCGCTTAGCTATCTATCTATCTATCGTATCAACCACTTACTGCTAATAAATTAATATGAAATGCTGAGCAGGAAGTGAAACCTTGATATGATGCCCACAACCAGAACGTGTCCAGTAGTAATTGGTAGGACATAGTGTGGACTTCCTGAACCGCCCAAATATTTTCCTAGATAACGACGATTAGTAACTGATAGCTAGCTACATATCAGCTGCTTTTCCCACTAGATCTGTTGTGCATCTGTTCAGAAGGCGGGACCTTGACACCTCATCTCCACCTCCATGTCCTTACTGCACTCTCTCTGGTTGTAAATCACATTTCTGCCATACTTTGGCTTCGCTGTCATGCCATCCATCTGTTTACAGTCAGTTACTATCTCTCTAAGTTCAGTGGTTCAGGTGTCTTCCTGCCTGATGTTTCCTGCTGTGTGTTGCAGCGCTGGGCTCACCTGACCACACCTGTGTGGGGCGCCCATCACCTGGAGTACATGGCCCCCGACATCAAGTCTCTGAGCTCCATGTCTCCCGGCACCGATGACAACAAGGTCATCATCTTCGAGAGTGTCATGTAGGCTGGACTCCATCCATCCCACCTCCGACACCACCAGGCTCCACTGATTGGTTTATCGTCACCAGGGCGACCAAAGCTGCGGATGTGTTTATACCTGTTGAAGAAAAATATGGAGTAAAGGGATGAGGTGGCTCCTCCAGAACGACGAATGCTTCCTTCTTCCCGCAAGATTTGTGATTAAACCTGCAGATTTCTGGGTTCTTTAAATGTACAGTGCTTCGATTTTCTCTAAATGGAAATCTTATCGACTAATTAAAAGATTTAATGTGATTAATCCTAAATTTTTCACAAACTCTGGAGGGGCTGAGGAAGTCTCACTGTGTTCAAAACCAAGTCGGAGGTTGGGTTTCCTCTATTTTGGATGAAGGGTATCAATGCAATCTTGTCTCGGGGTCGGGGGGGGGGGGGGGCGGGGGGGGTGAAACATGCAAACCTTAGAAATGAACAGCCGTTACTCACAATATCATCATCTCATCATTGAACACAGGACTGGTGCTCGCAGATTCTTTCTTTTAGCTGATATTTGGCGACATCTGAGCTCAGATGGTTAAATGTAAACCAATAACTGGTGAGTAACGGCTGTTTATGGAGACAGACAGAGTTCTAGACGGACAGACTGACTGAAGGAAGAAAATTAGCAGAGGTCGTTTGCTTTGTAACAGTTTGGTCTTCAGTCCAGCAGTCAAACATTCAACAGCATTAAGGGTTTCATTTGTGGAATAAAACCTTCAGCTTAGTTACTAGGAAACCTGTAGGAACAAAGGTCCCCTAAGAACCAGAGTTTGACAGCAGGACTGAAGGTTAAAAGAAGGTTAAACTTCCTGTTACGGAGCCATCAGATGGTCTATGAACTCACCACGCTGCCAGGAAACAGAACTGAAAGCGTCTTTATGTTGATGCTGCAGTCCAGATGGTTCTTGGTGTCTCCATATCTGAACAAGTTCCAAATTTGAATGCTTTGAACCACCAGCTGATTCAGAACAGTTCAGACTCCTGAGCGCCGTGGTGGTTCTGCTGACCGCTGATCTCCGATCTGTTTGATTCACTCAGGCGACGATAGATCTGATGCTCGAAGGACGGTTTCAGTTAGAATTCAGTCGCATGTTTAAAAAACAAGACACTTTTTATATCCGGTTTTACCAACTTCTCTTGTGATCAGACGTCCGGTTTACTTGACAAAAGAACAAACTCGTTTTTATCGGAGCGTTCAACCCCAACATTCTTCTTCAGTGAAATCAGATGTAAGGTTACAAAAAAATATCTCAAGATCTCAAAGGCAGGAAAACCGTCCCGTAAAAAGCTGTAAAACTGAATCACACCGAACTGAACCGTTAACCTTCACAGCCTGCGTGAAAATCAGGTCGGCTCTGCTTCCCCCGGGTCGACTCAAAGTGCCAAACGTGGGGCTGATCCCAGGCGATTCCAGGGCTGATCCCAGGCGATTCCAGGGCTGATCCCAGGGCTCCAGGCTGCCAATGCTCACTCTTCTCTGCCTCGTCTCGTCGGTCTCACCGTCGCTGTCGTCCTCCAGGTGAACGTCGCCTCCTACATCACCGACGGCAGCAGATTTTCTTGAAAATCTGTACATCAACAATAAGGTTAACTCTCTGAACTCCAGCCAGTGTGTTGGCTTTCTGTTTTTCTGACAGAAATTTATTTTCTTTTTACATTCGTCTCCTAAACACAGCCTCAAGTTCAACCAAGCATTCATTGAACTTTGTCTTGACAGAGTTTGTCGAAGTTTCTCCATTTTGCAAAGTTGAAAATCCAACCTTATATTGTGCTTTAATGGTTTCTGGCTAAATGGTTTACTTTGGAATCTTTTAAAGGTCTCATGCCTCTTTTTGGAGTTCAGAGTTAAAGTGTGATTTTTTAAAAGAAACCTGGTGCTGTCCTTCACATTTGACCCTTCGTAACTTCAGCGGCCCGCATTCGGGCCGTTTTGAAGGCTCATAACTAGTCGCAGATGAAAATATTCCACAAAAAACGGCCATAATCCAACCTTGGACATTCAGACAAATCAAGCCAGTAAAATGTTTTGTCCAAAACATGTCTTGAAATCAGTAAATAATCCACAAATAGCTAGTTTTCGTGCCCGTGCACCTCGCACTGCACGTCCCATATTCCCTGTATTTCTCTTCATATTTTTATTTACAAATAAGATATTAGCGATCTTTTGTTCAGCCTTCAAAGGTGAGTTGTGCCGTTTACGTTATTTGTTGTTTGTTGGACAAATGTGTTTATATTACCCTCTGTGGTAATCACATCTGAAAGTGGTTTATACCGGCGGATTCATGAGAATCTAAGCTTTCCATGGGTGTATAATGTTTCTATCATCGAGTTTGCAGCTTCGATCAATTAAGCAAAATACGTTTCCACATCTCAAAATGGCCCAAATGCGGGCCGCTGAAGTTTAACGGGATCTCAACATAGAAAAATAAATCCCATTTAGAAACTTTTTCTCTGCAAGAAAATCCACATCATCACAAACCTGAACCACTGAGCAGAAAAGTAAAAGCAATTTTAGAGAAATCCTTCAAGTCATAACGCTCAGAAACAACTGAATCATGAACTAAACTCGTTAGAACAGAACCTTCACTGGATTCACTGCAGGCATCGCGTTCATTAGCAGCCCCAGAACATGAATAATTTCAATTGGGTGTTTACCTGCCATCAGGTGAGCTGGCAGAGCGATGAGAGCCGGAGGACTCAGCTCGGTGTCAAGCGTTGCCTTACGTCGTTGTCTTAACTCTAGAGCCCACGGCGGTTGCGTAGCCAAACCCAGAACCCTACAGGACATCCTGTGTACGGCTCTGGCCTGAACCCAACCAATCAGCAGTCTGCGGGGGCGTGTCTACAACTCTGTCTCCTAGCAACCAGTCAGCATCCACCTATCATGGGAAACATAATGATTAGAATGTAAAATATGTGAAAAACTACATACATTTGCACATTGTTGTAAAATAATGTTGCTAGCACTTAAAGAATCGTGTTAGAAGTTTTCTTTTACATATTGTAAAATGAATCAGAGATTTATTTTGTGGAGGCTTTTATTTTGCTGATACATAACAATATGACAAAAATATATATATTGAATATCTGTGTGTGTTATCTGCATTTGATGCAGTATGCAATTGCAAAGATGATGAAGGTGATCTTTGGCTGATTGTTCACGTTTGGCGGCGAACACGAGCAAAGCGACGGCGGCCAGCCGAGCTTCAGGCTACCTCACGTCTCATTCAGACTCCAAACTAGTTCAGCTTCTTATGCAAACGTTTAACCAGCGGCTGTGAGCATGTTGCAGCTTTAAAGGTTCATAACACCAATGAGCAGATTTAAAAACCAGTCAGGTTTGATGCTAAAGTGGGACTTAAAGTCACAGATCTGAGTCTCTGCCTGAAAACTAAAGGTTGTGGTGCTGTGAGCCTTAAAGCAGCGTCTGCCGGCTGACGTGAACAAGCAGCGAGTGGTGCTTCCTGGTTGTGGGTCTTGCTGCGATGCAGTGATATTAAGACTTCGTGTGGCTCTGAACACACTACAAAAGGGAATCTCTTTGTTTTCTTTTTTTGACTTCTAATGTTCAAAGTGCTCAAGTGTTTAAAGAGTTTTAGCTTTAGCTGATTTTATTCTTTTTCTCTGTGTGTTTTACTGAACGTCCCTCAGACCCCCTCATGGCTCGAATTCTCACGTTATTATTCGATCCGCTCGTCCCGTTCCATTCGTTTCAAGATGTTCTTAATTTTGGCAGATGGATAAAATACATTTAAACCTGAAAGTGGCTGAAGGACTGCCGACTGTGACTCTTTAGTTTGTTCTGTCTGAGAAGTTGAACCGATGCTGAATAAATTGCTCGCTAGCGTCTCCACAGCATCAGCAGTAAAGCTCCAGCTACCTCAGGACAGTCAGTCGGTCCATCTGGACGAACATCTGCAGTGAAAAACAACTACAAATCCCAGCAGGCAGTGGGAGCTTCCAGAAACAACAAAACACAGCAGTCCCTGCTGTCAGCTGAATCTGCCATGATAAAATAAAAAAACTGAATTTGATTTATTTCAGACTCAGACAAAAAAAGAAAAAAATGATAAACACTGAAACCGACTTGAATCTGGTTTCTGTATGAATCTCAGCCAATCAGAGCCTCTGTTGGCTTGAAGGCAGGACGACCGTCATGAGGAAATAAAATCATCACTGTGCTTCTCTGTAATTTAAATCCTGATCTACAGCTGGGCAGTAATGGACAGGACAAAGACAGAAGAGTTCAAAATCATCTTCGGTTTGAGCAAAATAAGAGCCGCTAATGCAGACGCAACATCCAACTGATCAATATAAAAAAATGATGATGAGGCAAACTGAAAATCAAACCAGAAAGTGTTTTTTTGAGACAGTAAGACTGATCTATATCATTGTGTCATCAACCACTGGATCCAGAGATACCATCAGAATATTTAAGCTTTACTGGTGCCAAGATCTGAGCCAAACAAAAATTGCGACATTTGACAGCTTGTGTCTCACCACATGGTGGCGCTGTTGGCACCAGTATTAGATATGTGAAGCACTGGCTTATGGGGGAGCCGTTCACAAAGTTTCAGTGCTGTAGCATTTACAGTTTTTGAGATATTTAGAATTTTTCAGCAGTTTTAGTGACATTATCGAATGTAAAGTGCAGCATCATCAGCGTAAAGCTTTAGCGTACATTAAAATCACTTTCATTCTCAGTCTAACTCCACCAAATCTCAGCTCACGCACATGAAACATACATGTGTAGATTTGGCGTGATCTCCACTTCCAGATGATGTCTTTATCGCTGCTGTTTTAGAAGAAAACTCCAGAAATACACTAAAAAAATACACTCACAGTAACTAAGAATCTGAAGCTTTCAGTGACAGTTTTCTGTTCATTCATGATAAACTGCAGACAGAGCTTCTAACAGAGAGTTCTGCTGCTATTAATGGGAGAGTTTGATGAAAATGAAAACAGATCCAGGCTTAGAAATGCAATTTTCCACATCTTGGCTTCAAATAGGATTTAAATTACAAGAGAAGCAAATCAGCGAAACTCAACTGACAGAATCCAGCCTGAATGGGGCTAAAGGAGGAGAGAGTCCAGACCAGCCGATCGAGTCCTCAAATTATTCATTCTTCTTTAATTCAAATGAGAATCCAACACAAAGCCGCCAACACTTGCTTTAATCCAATCACATCCCTCCATTCAGGTTAGCTAGCGGTTGGTAAACAGTAGGGCTGAAGCTAACAACTCCTCACTGTTGATTAATCTGTTGATTATCTTCTGCATGAATCAATTAGTCGTTTGACTCATCAGAAAAAGGTGAAATCAGTTTCCCAAAGACGCTTTACTGTCACTGACGATTTATTGAAAAAATGACTCAAACCAACTGATCTTGATGTTAATTTAATAATTAGCATCTCTGCAAATCACAATGTCAAAACCAAAGTAAACTACTGAAAAATCAAGTGGACCAATATCTAAATGGTTAAATATCACAATCATTTTCTCATCTCCTGTTTTTAGTTTGAGCATAAATTAAGCACAAAATGTTTCTGTTTGTTATGTTGGATTCATAAATGAATAATGAAAACATGATTATTTAACACCACTGGTGACTCCATATTAGTGAAGGTCTCATCACTCATTTCTGACTTTTAAACATCAGCTGTCAGAATTAAATCCTAATTATTTGGGCGTTTATTTTGAGCCGGTTTGTTGATCGGCTGGTCTGGAGGATTAAAGTTTTGATTTAAAACAGACACAAGTGTGAATCAACACTGACGCGTATAGAGATTATTACCCAGTACTGAAACTAGTGCCACAGAAAGTTGCTGTTCACTAATAAAACTAATCATATTTTATAGAAACATTGATTCTGATCAAACTGACATTTTTAAATCTTTTACTTTTTAACTTTATTTTTTATGTCTCGTCGCCGAACCAGAGCCTGGGAGGGTCAGAGGGTGGAAAAAATTAAACCTGCAGCCATTTAATGCAAAAGAAAATGAGAAAAATGAAAATGTACGTTACCAAAATCTGATGTTTCATGTCATGTTGTCCGTGTGCTCTTCTGCCAAAAACTCCCGTTGTGACAGTATCTTTCATCCAAAACTGTGAGAGCAGAAAACAGGATTTACAGAAAGAAAACTGCTGTAACTCTGTCCACACTGTACTGTTGGATTACTGTACACTGATGTTTAAGGTGATTATTTGTTTTTTTTTTAAGGGTTTTGAATGTTTTTTGTTCCTCACTCAGGCTGGAGACAAACTGATTTGTGTTTACCACGTATATATGTACAGAAGATTTTATATAATCATCAACACATCGGCTAATATATATTCATCTCTGACCATTTCTCCTTAATTTGGATGCACTCCTTTTTTAAAACATTTTTACCTTCTAAAACAACAGTATGATGTTAGTTAGCCGTTTGCTAACATGTTAGCATCATCTGTGTTTTAGGCTAACAGTCATAGTAAACAAACAAAAACTCTCAATGCAGTTATAAGATTTAATCAAACATGAAAGAACCTCAAATCAGTGATTTTATCACCAGTAAACCCGTCATCAGTCTGTCTCCAGCCAATAGTCACGCAGTTCACAGTGATGTCACAGTGACATCACAGCTGATTTATGGGGTACCGTGAACTGAACATGCTATGCAAAGATTGAAACTGTGTTTTCTGGAGAAACGATCAGACGTTCAGACGACAGAATCGACCCAATGCAACTCACGATCTAAACTATCAATAAACCAGAAGTCAGCAATCTGATCAATCAGGGCCGATCAATAAATTGGAGGTCATTCACACCTGAGCTCCCTCTGCTGTCAAACACGAGAATATATACAATGATGCTGTATTTGTTTATTATGGACTAAAATATTACATTTAAAAGTCTGGCGACTGATTTTTTTCAGTGCAAAACTCCTGAAAGTTTATATTTATTTATATTGTGCAGAAAAAGTAAATCCTGCTTTAGATGTCAGACGTTTCTGATCTAAACGTCGTCTGTCCGCCTGATCAGCAGCTTTCGATAATTGATACTGTCATACTTTATCTGGTTTCCTTCGGTGTTGAGCGTCTGTTTCCCAGAATCCTCCTGCTGTTCTCAGACCAGCTTTCACTTCATTGCTTACACTAACATGATCAGTGATTTTTAGCCAAAAACATTGCCAAAATGTTTTTTTTAACATCCAAATAAACTAAAGGTAAGGACGCTAAAGGGAACATGGAAAGAGATTTTGGTTTCTTTCTGGGGGTTTTTTCTTGACACAACAGGCAGATTTTCTGGGAATGAAACACGACAGGTGCTACAGAAAAACAACCAAAAATATCACAACGTGAAACGAGCTTTGGGAAGCTGAACTCAGGTCGGACGCTGCAACAGCAAACCAGCAGGAGGCGCTCTGATCCGCTGGAAACCACTGAGTTTAGGCTGGAAACAGAGACGGAACATACAAAAACACGTTAGACGAGGAAATGAGTGGATGAAAATTAAACAGTGACAACAAAAACCAGAGTGAGGAATTCTAAACCTAAGCAATTGTGATTGGTGAACTTTGGATTCATCAGGTTGACACAAACACAACTCCAAATGCGCCACTAACCAGCGACTTTAAAGGCCTAAATAAACATTAAAAACTGAAAGTGTTTGGTTTATATTAGCTGTAACTGTAGTCTAAGTTAGAGTTAAGTCACTTTTAGCAAAAATGTTGGTTTTCACCAAAGAAAAGTGCAGAAGATCATTTAGAAACACTCCAAAGCAGCACCTCAGGATCCAGATCTAAACTAAGATCGCAAACCACTGAGTAGATCCTAACCCTAACCCTAACCCTAACCTGGCACAAGCTAGTGCTAACTTTAGGTTCCTCTGTTTTTTTGTTTCTAAGAGCCCTGTAACAGTAAATTTCTCCTTTGTGAGATTAATAAAGTCTATCTTATCTTATCTTAGGTTGACTAAAAGTTCATTTTCAGAAGCTAAAACGGTTTAGTTGTAATGAGCTGACAGGCTTTATGAATGCAAACTTTGCCGATACAGCTAGATAACAGTTTTTAAACAGTTCAAGTCTGTTTAGGCTAGCAAGCCAAGCCGCTTAGGAAAAATCAGCTAGCAGTTAAAACAATTTAATACAGTAGTTGCCATTAGCTAGCTAACAGGCTAGGCTACCAAAACAGCCTAAAACAACTCAGGCCAGGTCAGTTGGATGTTCAGTTTTACCAGCTAACACAGTTAAGTTCTAGTTAACTAGTCAACTCGATGGTAGCTAACAGCTGAGGTGTTAGCAGATGAAACTGATGAATTCAGACAATTCAGTTTGTTGCAAGTTTTTCACAAGACAAATAACTGATGTTTGATCGCTATGATGTCTCGTTTTGGTGCTGAAAGGTGTTTCTGTCACGTCTTGGTTTGAGAATAACTCCATCTTTGTTTCCAGCCCAAACTCTTAAACGGTACCTGGTGACTTCATTCATCCCAGCGTCGGCCATTTTGTTGTAACTGTGTCTCTGTGACTTTGTGTAAACTTCCGTCTTCCATCCATAACGATAGATTAGACAATCTGTTTGGCGATTGATTAACAGAACTAGTAGCTGTGCTAACAGTAGTAGCGAACTTCGGGGCTCCACGTTGACGAGTCACCAGCCAAAAAGTTGCCGAGTCGATGTTGAAGAGTCGACTTTGAGCCCTGATGGTGTCACCTGTGTTCCATCTCCATGCTGTGATCACTGTGCTCCTTCACACCGACTACACCAACGGCAATAAACCTAACATCATGACAAACAGCTCCTCTGTCTCCGTGGTTACTGGGTTGTTTGGGGGGGTGGAGCTTGTAGCGCTGACATCACTGGTTGGATGTTTAATTATAGAGACTGGAACATGTTGGGATTAAAGGAGCTGCACTGAGGTGGTTTAGATATTTATTACACAGATTCTTAATAAAGAGTTTGTGAAGGAGTTCCTCAGGGTTCTACACTGGAACCGTTTCACTTTAAACATGATTCTCTCTCTTTTCAGTTTCTTTTTGGTAGATCAATACAATGACCACAAAGAGGCACAAAACAACCTCAAAGAGACATTAAATGATCACAAAACAGAAGCAAAATACTGTGAGGTTTGGTCTGAATGTTGATGGAAATCTAACGGTAAATTTAGGAAAATTTATCTTGTTTAGGCTAAAGTAGTTAATGACATCTTGTTTAAGATAATGTAGCCACTGAGTTAACATAGCAGATAACCAGTGGCGGCTGGTGAAAAATATTCTAGGTGGGGCTGTGCCATATCAAGTCAGTTTCAGTAACCATCCCGATACAGCTGAACAGAAACGGCAGGATATCAGTGCTCTGTGAAATAATTATTATTTAATGCCAATATTAATAACTTGAGGCATTTTTGCACAAAACATGCACAACATATTGCATAACCACAATTTTGGCAATAAATTATCTCTACAGCTGAGCTCATGAAACAGTGCATTAGCGTTGAACTGACGACTCAAGTATTATGTTAAGTGTTAAGTATATTAAGAAATTAATACTAGAACAGAAAAATACTGTACAGTAATTTATGATAAAGATAAATGTTACTAACTGATCAGAACTGCAACAATTAAGTGATTTTTTAATTAGCAGACAAAGAAAAATACAATCTGCAACAATTTTGATGATTTCAACATTTCAGTGAACGAGCCAGAAAATGATGAGCAGATCACATAAGCAAACACTGTTTAGACAAAATATCCACAAATTACTCAGTGCAATACATTGCTGGATGATGTGCTAAAGTCATAGTCTAGACAACCCACGGCAACAAATTTAATTCTCTGCCAGGGTGGGTCTAGTTACCCTCCATAAGGCTCGAGGCTGGATTCTCCTAAAACTGGCCGGACCAATCACCATGAAGTGTAGAGTCAGAAGGCGGGCGTAACGAAGTGACGACAGAGGCGTGACGATTCTGACAGAAACAACCGGCGCACAATAAACAGTTATCTTTGGACTCGGCTTTGGCCACAGCCCTTAAAGATTTGAAGCTAAAATTCAACTTGAAAGATAAACAAAGGACGGCACTGAAGTGTTTCATTGAGAAGAAAGACGTATTTGGACTTATGCCGACGGGATATGGCAAATCCTTAATATACCAGTTGGCTCCGCTGGTTGGGAAGCTAATGGGACTTAGCCACAATCCGCCGGTGCTCTCGGAACTACGTCAGCCTATTCGTTGCGCTGATTGGTTGTATACCTACCCAATTGCTGCAGAGGGATTTGATAGACAACCTTTTAGCCCGCCTCCCTCCCTGTCGAGCTTCCCTAGACCCTTGTGCCGTCAGAAACATGGGTATAGCATGGCTAGGCTACTAAAGTCAACTTTATACAAAGAAAAATCTGGTCTAGGGAATAAATGTGTGTGTGTGTGTATACAGACAGACAGTACTCTTCTGTTGAAGATGACTTTGCATGAATATGAAACAGGCCTGGACAAAAATGATGGTACCCTTAACTTAGTATTTTGTTGTCCAACCTTTTAAAGCAGTCACTGCAGTCAGGTGATTTGTGTAACTCTCAGTGAGACTTCTGCAGGTGTGGACTCCTGCTGAGCAAACTGCTCCAGCTGTCTCAGGTGTGAAGGCTGTCCTTCTCCAGACTGCATGTTTCAGCTGCTTCCACAGATGTTCAGTAGGATTCAGATCAGGGCTCATTGGAGGCCACTTCAGAACAGTTCAGTGTGTAACTGTGTGTCACTCTTCATCTCTTCATCTAGCTGCGTCGCGATGGTAGCCTTGCCTAGCATCGTTAGCTTAACGGTGTTCTCCATATATGCCCTCCTACTCTCGTGTTTCTTTATTTTCTCGGATAAATGTTTCATATCTCTTACTCCTGAAACAGTCCATGCTGTGTCTGTCCCAGTCGTTTTATAGAGCAAAAACAGGAAGCAATATAAAGCATGTGGATGACTAGATCCAGCTAGCCAAGCCTTCCTCTGTCACTGTGACTGTAACAGTGTCACAGTTATCCACCGCACTCACGCATGCTCACTTGGCTTTGGGCGAAATCGATATCACCCCTCTGGGCATCAGATTCGACGACGCTGATTGGATAAATTTCTGTTGCTATGTCGAATCTCTTGTCGGTCATTGGCTGCTCTGCCGCACTAGAGGGGCGATTTCTCTGGCGCCCCAGCAGCTCAGCAGAGATGAGCAGGAAACTATTTTCCCTGAAAATTCTATTTAATATTTTGTACATGACATGTAATTGCGAATTTAAACACACATGGTGCTAAAAATAACTGATTATTGTTTTTTTTTTTTAAATATTTATTTAAAAAATGAAAAATCGCCCTCTATTGGCCGCCACTGCAGATAACGTTTTCTTGTCAAGGCTAGTATAGCAGCTAAATGTATTTTGCTTAGACTATTATATTAGCTAACTTTCTCTTGCTTAGGCTAAAGTAGTTAATGACATTATCCTGTTTAAGCTAAGGTAGCAGCTAATGTCGTCTTGCTTAGGTTAGCGTATGGCTACTGTAGCAGCTAACATTATCTTGTTCTGACTACAGTAGCTAATTAAAACAAACTGACAAAAAACAACACAAACACAAAATGACCACAAAGAGATAAAACAACCAGAAAAAAGCAAACCAATCAAAGAGACACAAAGCTGACTGCAAAAAGACACTAAATGGTCAGAAACAGAAGCAAAATGACCCCAAAAGAAAAAAAAACTGTGAGGTTTGGTCTGAATGTTGCTAAGGGAAAACACAGGGATGTGTTTGCTAAAGCTTTAATCTTCAACTCCTGTTTTCCTGAAAAAATCGTCTATTTAGCTGTAAATAAACATTTTCCTAAGCAGGCATGAAATTACACATTTATGAGAAATAAAAGCTCTGAGGCAAACAGAACAGCTTATGTCATGTTAGGAAACACCACCGTTAGCTTGCATTGGCTAATGTTGCTGCTAAATTTAGCTTGTTTAAGAAAACATAGCATCTAACTTTATCATGATTAGGCGAGCTAAATTTATCTTGCTAAAGCTAAAGTAGCTACCGACACCTTGTTTAATCAAAAGATGCAACTGAAACTATGATGTTTAAGCTAAGGTAGCAGCTAAGTTAGCATAGTAGATAACGTTTTCTTGTTAAAGCGAGTGTAGCAGCTAAGTGTATCTTGTCTGGGTAAAAGTAGCTAATGACAACAAACAGACAAAAACAACAAAAACACAAAATGACAACAAAGACGTAAAATACTCAGACATGAAATGAAAGATGGAAAATGACAACAAAGAGACAAAACAAGAGAAAACACGTAAAATAACAAAAAAGAAACCTTAAATGAGCAAAAAGAGACACAAAACAACCACAGTGAGGCAAAAAAACGACCACAAAGAGATACAAAATGACAACAAAGAGACACAAAACGACCACAAAGAGACACAAAACAACCACAAAGAGACAAACAAGCACAGAGACACAAAATGGCCACAAATAGACACAAAATGACCACAAAGAGACACAAAACAAGCACAAAGAGACACAAAACAACCGCAATGAGACACAAAATGACAACAAAGAGACACAAAATGACCACAAATAGACACACAATGACCACAATGAGACACAAAATGACCACAAAGAGACACAAAACAAGCACAAAGAGACACAAAACAACCGCAATGAGACACAAAATGACAACAGAGACACAAAATGACCACAAATAGACACACAATGACCACAATGAGACACAAAATGACCACAAAGAGACACAAAACGACCACAAAGAGACACAAAATGACCACAAAAAGACACAAAACAAGCACAAATAGAGAAAAAAGACTATTTTTCTAAATCATTTTGATCCTTTGACTGCTGCTGACAGGGAGTCCAGAGAGAACTTTAGGTTCTTTGTTTAAAAGTGTGAAAGCTGTGAGATGACATATGTTGGATGGTATAAATAAAACTGAAGAGAATTACTGTGAAATTTCCTGCTGAGTTGTAAAGAAAAGACATTTCTTACAGTCAGTGTGGAGGAAAGTAGGACTTAAAGTGTAGATGTGAGTGTTTGAGACTCAACCTGAACCTTTATTTCCGTTTATTAACTTTACTGAAGGCAGCAGTTCTTCTTCTGCAGCATTATTAGCAGCAGCACTGGAGGTCTAAATACGAAGACTCGGGTCGGCAGTGAAAGTTGAGCCGCTGGATGCTGCAGAAGCTCTGGGGTGCAGCTCAAACCGGTTTTAATGCCAAACGGCGTTTAGACCAACAGCTGCCTTATCAAGACCTGACCAGACGAGCAGGAGGTGACGATTGGACGCTAAGTTTAGACCCAGAGCAGTAGGAAGTCCTTCTGCGGACGCCTGGATGTCCTGTTTAGGTTCAATATCATCATTTTATCGGTTCAGAAATATGCCCAGTGGGCTTCAGTTCCTCTTATTCTCACTTAGAAAGAACAGAATGAGCAGAAAAAATGAAGTGTTTTCATCCAAATCACAGAAAGATACTTTGGAAAAGGTCTCAAAATCGTTTTTAAAAATAATGTTTTTGTGAGGGGCTGCACAGCGAGGTAGTGGTTAGCACTGTCGCCTTACAGCAAGAAGATCCCCGGTTCAAATCCCGGCCTGGGATCTTTCTGCATGGAGTTTGCATGTTCTCCCTGTGCATGCGTGGGTTTTCTCCGGGCACTCCGGCTTCCTCCCACAGTCCAAAAACATGCTGAGGTTAATTGGTTACTCTAAATTGTCCGTAGGTGTGAATGTGAGTGTGATTGTGTGTCTGTATATGTAGCCCTGTGACAGACTGGTGACCTGTCCAGGGTGTCCCCTGCCTTCACCCGAGTCAGCTGAGATAGACTCCAGCACCCCCCATGACCCTAGTGAGGATAAAGCGGTGGATAGAGGATGGATGGATGTTTTTGTGGTTTAAATCAACATTAAAGATACCTGCAGGTTTTGGCTCCAGAGTTCCTCCCAGAAATCCCACGATGCCAGGGAATGGCGCCACCTAGAGGTGAAGACACATTTATACTGGAAATAATTTCCTTTAATTGTTAAAAAGCAGAAGAAAACAGTGTGTCGCGGAGGAATAATATGGTACAGAGTAGAAAAATCACTGACATTTGGTTTGAATGTTGCTGGAAATCACGTTATTATTTACAGATGCTGCTTTTTCTAAAGAGGAAAAAATCTGTCACTTATCTGTAAATTATACTATTTCTAAATAGGCCTTAAGTTTGGAGCTTATTGTAAGAAATGAAGAAAGTTCTCATTAAGGCTAATGTAGCAGCTCACGTTATCTTGATTAGGCTAACATAGCAGCTAACGTTATCTTGATTTGGGCTGGTACAGAAGCTAATGTCATCTTGCTTAGGCTAATGTAGTGGCTAATGTTAGCTTATTTAGGCTAATGTTGCAGCTTTTGTTAACTTGTTTGGATTACCATAAAAATTAAAGTTATCAGATTGAGGCCACCATAGCACCTCATATTAACTTGTTTAAATGACAGTAGCTACTGACAGTTTCAAGTTTAAGCTAATCTATCACCTGAAATTATCATGTTTAAGCTAACAGCTAGTGCTAGTATTTTATTTAGGTTAATGTAGTAGTTAACATTATGTTGTTAAAGCTAGTTTAGCAGCTGTCATTTTTTACATTAACATAGTAGATATTAGTATCTTGTCTAAGTTCGTATAGCTGAAATTATGTTTAAGCTAAGGTATCAGTTAACCTTAATGTTTCAGACTAAAAGTGGCTAACTATCTTGCTTAGGCTAAAGTAGCTACTGACATTACCTTGTTTAAGCTAAGGTATCAGCTGAAATTATGGTGTTTAAGCTAAGGTAGCAGCTAATGTTATCTTGTTTATAATAATGTAATAGCTACCATTATGTTTAAAGTCAAGTAGCTACTGATATATTGTTTAAGTTAAATTTTCCGCTGCCATTATGCTTAAGGCTAACGTAGTAGGTGATGTTATGCTCAGACTAGGGTTGCCAACTGTCCCCTATTAGCCGGAACGTCCCGTAAATTGGGCTAAATTGATTTGTCTCATACAGGACCCCAACTGTCCCGTATTTGTGGGCGCTGCCATTACTGTGGTGGAACAGCGCGTCTACTCCTAAATGCAGCCTGCTGAGACAGCGGCAGATATGCTTGTAATCAAAACATTACAGAACCACAAGAGTACTGTCAAATATGTAGATCTAGAGCTCACACTACACTCTGGCAGCTGACCACAGTCCAGAATTCAGTCAATCACAACTACCGGGCATAATCAACAGCAACAAAACAGAAACACGAACACTGATCCAGCATCATGTCTCACAAGAACAAGGCTGGAGCCACATATTTTAGTTTACCAGAGTTTAAGACGATAACAAACCAAACCTCAGCCTGAGCTGACCGTCCTGTTTCTACAGCCCGTCTGTGAACACAGATCACACACAAACACAACTCCAAAATGACTGGAAAAGTCATAATTCCATCTATTTGCTTGAAAGTTGGATAGATCATTCAGCATGACGTCCAGTAATAGTTAGGTGCTGTCCTCCGTTTGTTGGTAGTTTTGTGCTGTCCCTTTGTTTTTTATCCCTCCATCAGCTTTACGTCTTCACCGCTGCTAGCCTGGATAGCCTTTAGAATGCTAACTGGCTCCACCGTGCTTATCTCATGAATATTCAGTTAGCCATGTGCTGCTTATGCAGATCAATAACTTTGGCACTGAACAGGAAGGAGTATCGCTACCTGATAGTTACGATAGAGAGTTGAGAGGATGTTTTTTTACAGTGATGAACAAACTTCTCCAGATCACTGTCATTCAGACGTATGCTAGTTACTCATACCCTCCCAGGAAGCAATAGAAGCAGCCACTTTGTTCCCAGAGAGAGAACTGACCTGTGCAATTAAATAAAAGCTGCAAAAAAAAAAATCTTGATTTCATAGTTTTTTTCCCACTGAAATATTAAAATCAAATTCTGTTTTAGTGTTTTTCTCTCACTCCTCACTCTTGTAGCAGGAGGTAAACTGTAAATAACATAACCTCATTATGGGAGTCATTAGGTCATTCCCTCACACAGTAGGGTTTGCTAAGTGCCCTAGTCAGGTGTGAATGGGTTGTTATTTTCCACTAAAAAATAAATTGTTGAATAATTTGTTTTCCATGCATTTGTATCACTCAAAAACATGCTTCTAATTAAACTCAGGTTTGACTCACAAAAAAAAAATAATAATAATAATAATTTCACCATGCTGGGAGGGGCGAAGGCAATCGGGTCGGCCAGCCCTGCCAGCCAGGTGTCCCTTATTTATTTTTCAGGGAGTTGGCAACCCTAGGTCAGGCTAATGTAGTAACAGTTATCTTCTTTAAGCTAACATAGCAATTATTGTTAGGTTGGTGATGTTATCCTGCTACGGTCAACAATGTGGCTAACATTAGCTTGTTTGGGTCAAGATTTTCTAGTTTTAAACTGAAAATTATTGAGGCTAATACAGTGGCTAACGTTAACGCGTTCAGGCTAATACAGCTGCTAATGTTAACAGGTTTAGGCTAATACAGTGGCTAATGTTAATGCTTTGATATATTTATTACTATTGTAATCATTTATTATGGTTAATTATTGTTATTATTATTATTGGTAGCGTTTCAGTGCAGTTTGTTGACCGACATGTTTCTGATATCAGGGTGTTTCTGTTTGACAGAAATAAAAAGTTGTGAAGTGACAACAGTTTGTTTATTTCTGGAACCAAACAAAAGCAGAAAAACAGAACAAAAATTAACAGTTTCATTGTGAAAAAGACAAACCAGAGAATAAAATAAAACAAAAAAAAAGAGAAATATACCTAAAAAGTGACATTCATCAGGCAGCTGGGCATTCCTGTGTAAACCTACGGGTGTTTTTACAACAAAAAAACCCAAGAATAAGAAACTAGAAAATGATCCCAAACCAACAATAAAACTACTCTGACACCAGGTGTTGGAGTTTCCTGTTTATTTCCATCAAACAACAATGATGAGAATCACTGAGAACGACTCAAACTAAACTCTGCTGTCGATTCCTCAGAAGGTTCAATGTTTGTTTGACCTCAAAACATTTTAAAATCAAAAAAAACCATCAAATCCCAGAAAAACAGAGCAGAGGAGACGCAGCAGACTCGGTTTTTATCGCTCAGAGTGATCCGAGTTAAAGGACAGCTCAATAAATCAGGATCTGATCTCAAACCCACAATGTGCAAATGTTTGGATTTTGGAATGAAGCTTCTTTTCTTGGATGAAAAACATGAAGAACCGTAAACCTGCTGCTCAAAACACAAAAACTAATCCACAGAAGAAGAGTCTGACAGTCTGATTCAACCAATCACAGCCCGGCGATGTCAGCTGACCACAGTGACATCACATCGCAGAGTGTAAAGGACGGTGATGAAGATGAAGGTGGAAACCGTCGTCGTCCTCAGTCAGACTTCTTGTCGCTGCTCGCCTGCAGACATGAACAGGGAAGAAAAAACTCAGGTATAAAACATAAATCAATAAATCACCCTGATGACCCCGAAGCTTCAACTTCAGTTTAATGAGAGCGAAGCCTCAGAATCCTGATAGTTACAGAGGAGGTGAGTTGGTGTGTTGTGTAGTTGTGTTGTGTCTCCTCGTGAGCCTGTCAGATGATGCTAATCACGGTTTAGACAGGATCAGGGTGGTAGTGAACGTTAAAGCGAATCACAGCAGCTTCAATTAAACCTGAAACTACACAACCTGTACAGGTGTGTGTCCGCAGTTGTGTTACAAACTCTGAGCTCAGTGTGTGTTTTATGTGATTTAAGGTGGAGCAGCTGCCGTTACAGTGATCTGTTACACAGCAGCTAAATATAACCTCAACACAAATAACACAACAACAACACAACCAGAAGGAGGGCGACCAGGAATCTGAGCAGATAACCAGGAATTACCTGATAGCAGTTAGCTTTAACTTAGCAGCACATAGTGACCGCTGTTGTGTTGTTTAAGCTAACATGTTGGCTAATGTTAGCTTGCTCTGGCTATCATATAACGTTAGCAGCTAGCTTTATCTTAGCAGTACATTGTGACCGCTGTTATCTAGTTTAAGCTAACATATTGGCTAATGGTATCTTGCTCTGGCTATCACATAGCGTTAGCAGCTATCATGCTAAGTGTTTTACCAGCAGTTTGCTGTGTTCGTCCAGCAGCCGGTCGTACTCCACCGTCAGGTTCTCGGCCTGTTTCTTCATGGCACGAACATCGCTGTCAGACTTCTGCAGAGCTGCACAACAAACGACAACAAACGGCTCAGAAAGGTGAAGCTTCAACCTGAATCCTCCTCAGACTTCAGTTCCTCGCTACCTTTCTTGGTGGTGTCCAGCTCCTCCTTTAGCGTCTTCACTTCCTGTTTCAGGGTCTTGTTCTCCTCCTGGACTCCGGCTCCCTTCTTCCCTCCCTCTGGAACCTCGATGCCGGCATCACGGAGTTTCTGCTCAGACACAACACATCCACCTGTTAGCGTGTTAGCATGGTGCACACTGAAACACAGATGTTTAAACTCAATCTCAATGTTTCCAGACATCCTAAACCTGTGATAGAATAAAGGTGAGTGGAAAAAATGTGAGGAAAGAAACGTCCAATCAGAGCTGAGTATTAACAAACCAAAATATTATGAACATCTGACTAAAATGTAGTCATGCATTGGCTAATGTCGCTTTTTTTAGGCTAATTCAGTAGCTAATAGTTTGTTTCAGCCTAAAAATTGTTGCTAATGTTTTATTGTGTAGGCTAACATAGTGGCTAATATTAAATTGTTTAGGCTAATGTAGGCTAATATTAAATTGTTTAGGCTAATGTAGGCTAATATTAAATTGTTTAGGCTAATGTAGGCTAATATTAAATTGTTTAGGCTAACATAGTGGCTAATGGTCTATTGTTTAGGCTAACAGTGTCTAATACTTTATTGTTTAGGTTAACGTAGTAGCGAAAGTTTTTATTGTTTAGGTTAAAATTGTGGCTAATATTTTATTTATTAGGCTAAAGTAGCAGCTAATATTTCGTTGTTTAGGCTAATGTAGTAGCAAAAGTTATCTTGTTAAGCTAACAGATAATATTTTATTGTTTAGGCTAACGTAGTAGCTAATATTTTTTGCTTAGGCTACTGTAGTGGCTAATATTTTACTATTTGGGCTAACATCATGGCTAATATTTTATAGTTGAGACTAATGTAGTAGCCCAGGTTATCTTGTTTAGGCTAATGTAGTGGCTAATATTTTATTGTTTAGGCTAATGTAGTAGCCCAGGTTATCTTGTTTAGGCTAATGTAGTGGCTAATATTTTATTGTTTAGGCTAATGTAGTAGCTAAGGGTATCTTAAGCTAACATTGTGGCTCCATAAAATATAAACCTGCATCTCCAAACCTGTTTATTTTTTTTTTTAACTGATCTGAGTTTATTTAGGGAACAAATTAACCAAAGCTTTGAATAGATGGTGAAATATTTCCCAGACAGCACTGAAGTGAGACTAACCATGTCATTTAAGCTGTTTTTTTTCTCCCCTCAGCAGCAGCTCAGATATCAGAAATAATCTGAATGAGTTGGACTTTGGGTTGACTGACTGAAGCAGCTGCAGAACCTTAACCGACACTCAACCATAAAACTGGTTTTACTGCAGCAGCTCCACTGGGCCAGCTGACGTTTAACCCTCTGAGGACCAGGAAATCCTCCTCATGTTCATTTGGTTTATGAATGTGGGATAAAAGGTGCATATTTTAGGGTGACTTTTGACGTTTAAACCTCAGATGGTAACACAATAACACACTGAACAAAGTAAAGAGACACTCAGGAAACGTAAAGACATAAAAGACAAAGATCGGTTTTACTGCCAATTGGGTTCTTAACAATTAGTTTGTTGTTTGGTCTCTAAAATGTCTAAAAAACATTCAAAGGTGTAAAAAGTCTTTAGTTTGTTGATAGAAGAAAACCAAAAACTGAGATTACTCCACTAAATGATGAAATCCAAGTTTCCTTCCTGTAAAAATGTGTCTCTGTGGTTGTTTTGTCTCTTTGCGGTCATTTTGTGTCCCTTTGTGGTCGTTTTGTGTCTTTTTGTGGTCATTGTAAGTCTCTGTGACCATCTGCTGGTCATTCTGAGTCCGTTCATAATACTTTTGAACTCTTTGTGGGTCATGGCCTGGCTGCAGTGTAAACTCATCAGTTTGTGTCAGTTTCTCTTGAATCAGCTCCTTGGTTTTCCGTCATGTGATGATCAGAGCTGGACAGAAGTGTGACTCAGGACGACTCATCAGCAGGTTGAGAAACACAACGTTCTGATAAACGGGAGGCTTGTACGGCGTGTTTCTGCTCATCAGGTCACGGTAAGTTCTTCATGGGAGGATCGGTGTCGACACTTTCATCACTGCTGAGTCTGTGATTCTACAAGGTCACTGAGGTCTAACGAAGGTCTGCAGCTGATGTTCTACAAGGTCACAAAGAGACGCAAAACGACCACAAAGAGGCGCAAAACGACCACAAAGAGACGCAAAACGACCACAAAGAGACGCAAAACGACCACAAAGAGACGCAAAACGACCACAAAGAGACGCAAAACGACCACAAAGAGACGCAAAACGACCACAAAGAGACGCAAAACGACCACAAAGAGACGCAAAACGACCACACAGAGACACAAAATGACCACACAGAGACACTAAACGACCACACAGAGACACTAAACAAGCACCAAGAGACACAAAACTACCACAAAAGTCACAAAAAGACCAAATCTTTGTTCATATGTGATGATAAACTCTAGTAGCAGATTAAAGTCGGTACTTTAGACTCTAACCTTTCTGAGGGAAGCTGAACTCGGTGTTGCGTGTTTCAGACATGAAATAAAACGATCATGTGAGTCGTGTGTGACTCCTGCGCTGCCAGAGAACGTGATTGAAGCCAAGCAGCAGGTGTTCCACCGAGGATCGGTTTACCGAGCGTCCACGTAACTCCGTACGACAACACGTGAACAAACACACACACACCGTTATGTCACGGCTAGCAACTGTAGCGGAATTACACCACGCAGCGAAACGACAGCAGACACACAAAATAAAGACACAATATACAGATATAATGAGCAAAACACACCACTGCCTCATTCACTCTGTTTATATTCACTACTAACCACTGTTATACTGTACATTTGTAAATAGACTGTTTGCACTATTGTTAAGATTTCTTTGCACTGAAAAGGAGAAGGGATGCAAAACGACCACAAAGACACACAAAATTACCAAAAAAAATTACACAAAACAAACACAAATAACAGAAAAATCACCACAAACGCACAAAACAACCAGAAAAACAGACAAATTACCACAGAGACGGAGAAAGAGCTCATAAATGAACCATTTTGTCTCGGATCGACGGTTCTGACTCAAGCTTCCCGTCAACGGTCCCTACAGACCTTTGTGTGTCTGTCCAGGTGTTTCTTCACCTGCTGATGGACCGATTGATGATTCAGGAGCAGCACAAACAAACCGATGACATGAGGAGCATCTTCCTGGAGACCAAACCCTGAACATCCGTTAATCATCCAGAGAACAGAGCGTTCTTTAGGAAGATCAGACTGAACCTGTAGCTACAGCACTCTCTGACCTGAGACCAGAACATCCAGTAACAGCTCAACGGGTTCATCACATTCATTCAAACCAACGGCTCCACTGCATCTGCTTGTGCTCTTATTTTATGCTGTGTTCTTGTCTTTGTTTTCACTTTGTGTCCATTTGCGGTCATTTGTGGCCATTTTCTTTCTCTTTGCGGTCATTTTTTGTATGTGTTATTGTGTAGTTGTGGTGTTATTGTGTTGTTGTGTAGTTGTGTTGTCTACCTCCTGCAGCACTTCGTTGTCCTCCATGTACTTCTTGGCGGCGGTGCTCGCTCCCTCCGCCTGCTTCTTGAAGGCCTCGTTGGACGCCATGAGTGAAGCCTGCTGGGAAAGAAGTGTTGCTAGGCGACGCAACAACCTGAAACACACACACAGACACACACCGAGTGGGTCAGCACAGTCGCACAAACACTACTGCTGCTGTAACAACAATCAGGACTGAGTTTGGGTTTAGACGTGGTTTTAAAGTTCAGACGGAGGTTCATATTTTTGATTCTAGAGTTTCAGGATCAGGTTCTGGCTCCGATTCTAGTCCAGGATCAGGTCCAGTTTTCTGATTCTGGTCCAGGATCAGGTTCTGGTTCTGGCTTCCGTCCCTGCAGACCCTCAGACCCTCCACGTGTCTCCTCAGTAGAACCTCTGACATTTGCAGCTCAGCGTCCTTCAGGCTGTGATGTAACGATGACTCATACTGGGGGGCGGGGCCGGACGAGGCGACTGGTGGGGGGCTTAGAAGAATAACTGCCCCCATTCCTGCCCCTTACAGTCAGAGGGGCATTTAGCAGGTCTACTGTAAACCACAGAGACCAGAATTATAAAGATCAGAGCATGTTTTACTGAGCTCTAAACAGCTTTAAGCCTGGAAAATAAAGATTAAAAAAGGGCATAAAGTTAAAACTGATGTGGAAAAAAATCTGAATATCTGAAAAAAATGTGGTTAAAGTTTAAATAACAGAAAAAAAATACGGGAAAAAGGGGAGAAAATGGGAAAAAAAGACCGATTTTAAATAAAAATATTATTTATTAATGTGTGAAAAATGCAGTGAAACGTCTCAAAGTGAAAAAAGTCCCATAAAATATTAATAAAATGTTCAAAACCTTTGGAAAAAAATTTAGGAGACCTGAAAAATATTAACGTCTAAAAACGTGTGAAAAATACTAAAACACCAACTAAAAAAATAATAAAATATTAATAAAACCCGAGAAAATAAAACAAATAAAAACTGTGAAAACGCCTTTATTTGCAAAAAACTCCACAAAAAGTTCAAAAAATCTTGAACTGTGTGGACTGAATATTTTTAATCTCTAAATGCTGATATTATTTGGATAAATCTCTTTCTTCCAGGTGTTTTCAGGTTAATCTCTACTATATTTTTATATTTTAATAGTTGAATCTCTTTCTTCCAGGTGTTTTCAGGTTAATCTCTACTATATTTTTATATTTTAATAGTTGAATCTCTTTCTTCCGGGTGTTTTCAGGCTAATCTCGCTGCTGTGTTGTTCTCACGCTGACATTGGGCTCTAAATAAAGGACCTCTGACCTCCAGCTGTCATGTAAACCTGCTGGAGGTAAATTTGCGCCTGATGAGCTCACTGTCATGTGGGCGTCGTAAAAATGTGCTCGACGATGCGTTCAGGGACGGCGTGACTCGCTGCAGGTCTGATTGTGTCGCCGAGCTTCTGCTGCTATTTCCAGGCTGTAAAAGACGGAAGGTCCAAACATAGACGGCAAAAACCAGCTGCAGAACCATCCGATTATTCAACTATGATATCAATTGTTATCATGTTAACATCTGGTCTCTGAAGATGAATCTGAGAAGAACCACAGTCATTCTTCTGAGGAACGAAAAGAAAACCAGTGTCTGGAAAATATTACTGAATGTGAAAATCTATTAAAACATCCGAGAAATGTATGAAAAAACTAAACAAACGTATTTCATCTGATCAGTGTTAACAGGAAAACACTAATAAATGTCAAAAAAAAAAAGTATATTAATTATTAACTAGAAGGAAGAATATGTCTGGAAAAAATGTCAAAATACATTTAAATGTTTTTAAAACATAAAAATTAAAAACAAAACAAACAATGAATTACAGAAAAATGAGGAAAAAAATTAAATAAAAGATAAATATGTGGAAATTTAAAAAGCCAGAGAGAGGTTTACACGGATGGCTGGAAAATTGTTAAAAAATGATCAAAGATTTTGTCAAATGCGTAAAACGAAGTGGATAAAATGTTAAATATTTATCATGAAACAAAAGAATTAAATGTTATAAAAAATGAATATCATGTCTGAAAACTAATTTAAAAATATAATAAAATATCTATGAAATGTGTAAAAAAAGTATTTAATATAATAAACATTAAATATAAAAGTAGCAAAAAATGCTTAAAAAAGTAGAAAAAAATTATAAACTGCCAATTAAAAGCAATAATATGTCTGAAAAAATGTTAAATATATTTTAAAATTTTAAAAATGTAAAAGAAATATTTTAACTTTAAAAAAATAAATGCACAAAAATAATGAATGGCAGAAAAATGAGAAAAAATGATTGAAATAAAAGATAAATATGCAGAATATTAAAATGTCAGACGTTATAACGTTGTCTGGAAAATGTAAAAAATATTTTTCTAATATTTTCTAGACGTTTGTTTAAACCGCTCTGATATTTTATACATTTTCCACATATTTTATCTTTATTTAAATTTTTATCCCCATTTTTCTGCCATTAATTATTTTTGCATATTTATTTTTTATGTAAAAAATGATCACAGATTCTGTAAAATGTCGAAAACAAAGTAGCTAAAATTTTGGTAACATGAAATAAAAGAGAAATAAAATGTCAGAAAAACATGAACATCAAAATATTTGACTCAAAAAACCTAAAAAAAATAATATTAATTTGTCAGGAACACGTTCAGAAAATTTCTGAAAATGCAGAAAAAAATATTAAAACATCCCAGAATCACTGAGATGATGCTGGAAAATTATTAATCTAGTAGTTCTGTACAAATATTAAATCTAAATAATTTTCAAAATGCACAATTAAAAAAACAAAAAAAGAGTAATGGGAATGATTGAACTTGAGTAGAAACGGTGAATTTGTCGGGGACTATTTCCAGCGGCGGATGGATCTCTGCTGACTATTAAAACTGAGGAGGAATACAGGAAGTCCTCTCAGCTCCAAATACGGCGTCGGTCCTGAAATAATCCAGCAGCTGTCGCTTCTTCTGCTGCTTCTTCTTCTTCTTGGCCAAGGGGGAAATTCCTGAATCACAGCAGAGGGCTCGGTCTAAACGCTGGAGCACTGTGTCACTGCAGCTGCTGCGTCACATGATGCGACGACTCACCGAGCAGCTGCAGCACGTCCACCGAGAACCCGATCAATGACACCGGCGCCCCCTGCAGGCGGTGGGCGGAACCACGACGGTTTATCTCCGTTCAGAGCAGAGGGTCAAACAAGCCGTTCTGATCATAAAGTAAAATACGAGGCTGTTCATTGCTCTGCTGTCGTTTAGTTTCTCTTTGTGTTGCTTTTTGTCTCATTTGTCTTCCTGTTTCTTGTTTTTGTCCTTTGCTTTTTTTCCAGGTATTTTATTTATATTTTGAGGACATTTTTCAGACATTTTATTTATATTTTTAGGACGTTTTTGAGGTGTTCTATTCATATTTTTAGGACAGTTTTCAGGTATTTTTAAAATATTTTTAGGACATTTTTCAGGTATTTTATTCATATGTTTAGGAAATTTTTGAGGTATTTTTTATATTTTTAGGACATTTTTAAGATATTTTATTCATACGTTTAAGATATTTTTCAGGTGTTTTATTTATCTTTTTAGGACTTTTTCAGATATTTCATTATCTTTTTAGGACATTTTTCAAGTGTTTTATTTATATTTTTAGGTGTTTTATTCATATTTTTAGGACATTTTTCTTCACATTTTAATGACATTTTTCAGGAGTTTTATTCATATGTTTAAGACATTTTTCAGGAATTTTATTTATATTTTTAAGACATTTTTTCAGGTATTTTATTCATATATTTTAGACATTTTTGAGGTGTTATATTTTTAGGACATTTTTCAAGTGTTTTATTTATATATTTAGGACATTTTTCAGATATTTCATTTATCTTTTTAGGACATTTTTCAGATATTTTATTCATCTGTTTAGGACATTTTTGAGGGGTTATATTTTTAGGACAGTTTTCAGGTGTTTTATTTACATTTTTAGGACATTTTTCTTCACATTTTAATGACATTTTTCAGGAGTTTTATTCATACGTTTAGGACATTTTTCAGGAATTTTATTTATACTTTTAGGACATTTTTCAGATATTTTATTTATATTTTTAGGACATTTTTCAGATATTTTATTTATATTTTTAGGGCATTTTTCAGATATTTTATTTATATTTTTAGGGCATTTTTCAGGTGTATTTATATTTTTAGGACATTTTTCAAGTGTTTTATTTATATTTTTAGGACATTTTTCAGATATTTTATTTATATGTTTAGGACATTTTTCAGGTGTTATATTTTTAGGACATTTTTCAGGTGTTTTATTTATATTTTTAGGTGTTTTATTCATATTTTTTAGGACATTTTTCAGGTGTTTTATTTATATTTTTAGGTGTTTCATTCATATTTTTTAGGACATTTTTCAGGTGTTTTATTTATATTTTTAGGTGTTTTATTCATATTTTTTAGGACATTTTTCTTCACATTTTAATGACATTTTTCAGGAGCTTTATTCACATTTTTAGGACATTTAATTAATATTTTTGGGCCATTTCATTAATAGTTGTAGGACACTTTTTATATATTTTTAGCACATTTAGGAGTGTTTTGATTGAATTTGATAATCAACATATTTGACATAATGTTGAAACATATTTTAGCATTTGGGCAGAAATTTGATGATAAAACACAAAAACATGGAGTTTGTGTGTGTTTCTGTACTGTGTGTGTGTAGTGTGTGTCTGTATTGTGTGTTTCTTACAGACAGAGCAGCAGGGCGAAGCCGGCGATGTACTCGTTCCTCTGAGCTCTGAACAGCTTCATGTGGATGTGTTCGATGGCCGTGGGGTTGTTGGTCAGATCCACCTTCTCCGTCACGCTGTACTTCCTCACCTCACGGAACGCATCTGATCACACCACAGATCATTAAACACTTTCATTACTGTCCACAGCAGAAATCTGAACACTGGATTAAATCTGTTTCATTGATCTCTTTAATTATCGTTCCATAAATCAGAAAACACCGTCAGCTGTTCTGTGTTCAGGTGAAAAATATTCTATGAATCAGTCCGTTAATAAAAACCTTCAGAAAATAGAAACAAAACTGCTGGGAGAGCTTCTGAATCAGAAAGAAAACAATATTCTGATTATTACTGATGTTTACAAATATGCAAGAAATACAAATAAAACATTTAAACATATATTACTAATCATGAAATATAAAAAGGTCAAAGGAAAGTGTGAAAATTATTTTAAAAATATTTTTAAGTATTAAATGTTTCAAAAGTCAAAGGAAAGTGTGAGAATTATTTAATACGTTTTTAATCTAACATTTAAAAACATTAATAAAACCAATGAATTATTCAGAGAACATTCTAAATATGTCAAAATAAATGTAAAAATCTAAATATAAAAAATTGCTCTTACAAATCATAAAACAAAGTCAAAATGTAAAAATAATTTAAAAAATGTTTTAAAGTATTTAATATTTTAAAAATATTAACAAAAGTGTTAAATTAAGAGAATATTTTACATGTCAAAGTTAAAACAATTTAAATATATAATAAAAATGTAAATATATATTACAAATTATGAATAATGTAAAGAACATAAATATTAAAAAGAAAGAAAGAGTGAAAATTATGTTTAAAATGTTTTTAACAAAAAATATTTAAAAACATTAATAAATGCAATAAATTATTAAGACAATATTCTAGATATGTCAAAATAAATAAAAAAAATTAAACATAAAACAGAACATACAATTTTTTAATAAATATTACAAATCATAAAATGTTCAAACATGTTAAAATTATTTTTAAAATGGCTTTTAAGTATATAATATCTTCAAATATTTTTTAAAATGATAAATTATTAAGAAAATACTACAAATCATTTAAGAACACTGTAAATTGTTCAAAAATGTCGAAAAATATTAAAATACCTCAAGAAGAACAAAAAAGTCTAAACACGTTTCCTAAAAATACTTTCAAAAATATCAACAAAATGTTAAAAATATTAATACAATTTTGAGAAATGTAAAAAAAAAAGAAATATAATTGATAGGATATAATAGAATTTAAACAATTATTTCAATACAAATTTTTAAAAAATTGGATTGAAAGACAAAGAAATTGAGAAATAGTAGAACAAGTAGAAAAAAGGTTAAATAAGCTGAATAATGGACCTAAATCCAGATTTAAATATTTAATATTAAAACATTTCAGATCCTCAGACGTCTGAAACAAACCAGCTGCTGTTTGACAACAAACGGATTTAAAGACTTTTCAAAAATCTAAAAGCTGGATTCAGGATCCTAAAAACAAACTTCAGTCCTGTCTTTTTCTGAGGGTAACAACAATAAGTAAAGGTTAATAATGGTAACTAAACGTACCGATGAGCAGGAAGACCAGGATGGCCATGGCCACCATGAAGGAGGTGTTTCCATAGAGAGCGATGGTCTGAACCATACGAGACTTAAAGATCTTGTTCCACCTGGAAACAGAAAATAAACTATTTATTCTGCAGCTTTCACACAAAACAACCTAAATAAAAAAATAATAAGTGTTTGTAACAACAGCTGCTGCTTTTAAATGCAAAATAAAAGTAGAATGAAGGAAGTGAAAATGAGCAACATTAAAGACTGCAAATACAAATGAGAGCCAAGACACACAACGATTAGAATATTTGATCATGAAAACGTGAATTAAATGCAATGCTGAAAAAGAAAAACAATAAAAAGGGAACTAATTGATTGGAGAAGAGTTAATGTAACTAAAGAAAATACGGGAAAATGTGGAAAAAGAAAATCTGCAGCAGATTTGAGAGAGGAATAATCAGAGTAGACTTTAAACCCACTGATGAAAATATTTCAGTTCAGACTCGACGGTAAAATTAGAGTCCCTACATTATCAGAGTAGCGACAACTGGGGATTTGAAGCCATTTTGTTTCCATTCACTCAATATGGGACGCGCAGCGCGAGGTGCACATTCACGAAAACTATGGATTGTTTACTGATTTCAAGACATGTTTTGGACAAAATAATTTACTGGCTTGTTTTGTCTGGATGTCCAAGGTTGGATTATGACCTTTTTTTGTGGAATATTTTCATCTGTGACTAGTTTTGAGCCTTTAAAGGTTAGTTGTGCTGTTTACGTTATTTGCTGTTTGTTGGACAAATGTGTTTATATTACCCGCTGTGGTAATCACATCTGAAAGTGGTTTATACCGGCGGATTCATGAGAATCTAAGCTTTCCATGGGTGTATAATGTTTCTATCATCGAGTTTGCAGCTTCGGTCAATTTAGCAAAATACGTTTTCCCGTCCGCCTGTACGCTGCTGCAGCTGTAAGCATGTGGCTAACAGCATCCTCATGCTAACGGCGGCTAACAGGCCAGAAACAGGTGAACAACACGGAGCCTGTTCGGGTCATATGAGGCTGATAAGTGACTGCAGGTTGGACGGAAAACAGAAAATAGGAAACAGAAAACTGTCAGCTGTTTGTTGAATTGGAAATCATGTGAATGAACAGGGAGGCTGTTGTCGAAGCTCAGATGGGCCGCTGAAGTTTAACGGGTTACCCCGTTAAACTTCAGCGGCCCGTATTTCATGCATCTCCATGCATGAAAATGGTCAAAGTCAAAATAACCACAACTGCCTAAAATCACATCAAACTTTTCTATCTGTCATTCAACCATACATCATAACATGAAAGTACATACAAGGGACTAACCTGGCACAAAAACCATGATGAAGTCGGTTTCCATCCCACTCTCCGGACTTTATTTTCCCACAGTTTCATTCTTTCAGTACTCCTGGGAAATCTAAACATGTGTAATCCCTTCTCCGATCGATTTGTGCACCCAAAGGCACAACAGCCCGTCATTTTTCAGGTATTTAGGGAGCCAAAAAAGACCTAGAATTACTCTCTGCGGTGTAAACAATGTTAACAGGCATAACCGGTGTTCATGAATTGGAAACAAAATGGCTCCTATAGATCACGTGACCAAAATTTTTTGGACCCCTCATGTCAATACTCTGATAATATAGGGACTCTAGGTAAAATGCAGCTGTGGCGCCACCTAGTGACCAAAAACATCCATCAGTGATCAGAGGCTGAGATTTCATGGGTCTGATGAAGTTCTGAGGCTCAGAAATGATGGAAGAAGTCCTTTAATTTGATGCTCAGAGTTGGTTTTAGAGAGAATGAACAGAAAACAGATTTAAACTGATCTGTCAGTTTTTACCAGAACTCAGATGTGTTTTTAATCAAACATTGGTCAAATTACACAAACATTTCTCAAAATTTGTCCGAAACGTCTCAGAAATTGTTCAAAAAGACGTGAAAATTGTTACTAGAGTTACTAGTTGGAAAAGACTCGATAAATGTTCACAAGGACTCAAAGGATTGTTCATTCTGGTCAAGTTTGAGTCATTTAGGGAAAGTTTTGAAGCACCGTCCACAAATTTCAGCTGTTTTGTGCAATTTTATGGTCTTTCTAGAGCAGGGGTCAGCTCTTTCATCCCTCTGTTGCAGCTCCCTGTAGCTTTGGACAATAAATAATCAGTATTTAATTCAAATTTCTTTTGTTATAGTTTGTTAATTTTTAATGATGGTGATCTTGTAACTTCAAAATAAAACGTCCTGTTGATCTTTGGATCCCAGTGTTTCTTCTACATTCATTCAGCAGCAGCGGTCCACCATTCCTAAATCCTAGCCGTCGCTCCTTCAAATTTGTTCTTTTTTTTTATTCACGCAAACACACCACCATCGCATGTGTCCACCTTCACAGCAGAGTCCTGCTCTGTGTCTGGTATTAGCGAGTACTGAGGTAAACTACAGAAAACTATCTTGCTCAGTATCTGCTCTTTGATATGTCAGGTTAATACGACGTTAATTATTTGTGAGAGCACGGTCTTTAAAGTGACGTCACGTCCAGCACCCAGGCAGCGAGTCAGAGGAGTGTGGTCTTGGAAAATAGGACAGCAACTTACCGGGGATAAGTTAAAAGCTTAAGATATCTCATAGTAGATTCTTCAAGTTAAATAGACATTCACAAAATATTGATGTCCAGCTAACGTTACGTAGCATTTCGGTAGCTTCAGTTAATTGGAACTGGTGCCAACTCAGTAAGTAAACTATTGATAGCATTAAGCTAATATCTGCACTAGGGCTGGACCCGAATATCCCAAATATTCATTCGCTACGGCGGTATCCGGATATTAATTTTGGTATCCGAATATTCGCCGCCGCCGCCGCCTAGACCCACCTTTATTGACTTCAAGGACCTGGAATGTTCTAAGTGAGACTAAACCTAAAGACTGGAAGCAGGAAAGGAGAACGTCTCCTGGAGAAAGTGCTAGAGTAGACCTACAGACGACTGGAGAAAGTTCTAGAGTAGACCTACCGATAACTGTAGAAAGTTCTAGAGTAGACCTACCGACAACTGGACAAAGTTCTAGAGTAGACCTACCGACAACTGGACAAAGTTCTAGAGGAGACCTACCGACAACTGGACAAAGTTCTAGAGGAGATCTACCGAGGAGGGGATGTTCTCCTCTATGGACTTCAAGGACCTGGAATGTTCTAAGTGAGACTAAACTTAAAGACTGGAAGCAGGAAAGGAGAACGTCTCCTGGAGAAAGTTCTAAATTAGACCTACCAGCAACTGGACCCTCTAGAACAGGGGTGTCAAACTCAGCTCCTGGAGGGCCACTATCCTGTATGTTTTAGATGTTTCCCTCTTCCAACACACCTGATTCAAATGATCAGCTTATCATCAAGCTCAGCAGAAGCCTGATAACGAGCCTGATCATTTGAATCAGGTGTGTTGGAAGAGGGAAACATCTAAAACATGCAGGATAGTGGCCCTCCAGGAACGGATCTTGACACCCCTGCTCTAGAACATTCTCCAGGGGACATTCTCCTCTATGGACTTCAAGGACCTGGAACTCTGGAGATATTCCCAGTCTGAAGGTAGAACTCTGATCATGAATAAAGTTACTGCAGATGAAGAACCAGATGGTTCCTAATGTGATTTCAGTCAAACAGAGCTGCTTTGTGTTGGACTGAACTTTAAATCTGAAAACTGAACTCCACATTTACTTCAAGGTTTTTCTGTTCAGGGCTGCAGCTTCTCTGTCTAAACCTTCCCTGTTCATTTAACTTGTGTTTCTAATCATATTTAAGTGTCTTCATACCTCTATTACTACGCAGCTTATATGCTGTTATGGTCAGGACATGAGGTTGTGTTACTGGTTGTCATAGTAACACAACACGGTCTGGATTATAAAGACAGCACCTCATTCATTCTGATTAAAGCTGGAAAATGGAAACTCTACAGTTTCTCTGTGACATTCCCAGATGTCCAACAAACTCTCACCAACTCCCAGCAAGTAAAGGAGAGCAGTTCTGGTTGAAACTACATTAATAGTAAAGGACATTAAAAGTAAGGACGGACATTTTTAAGGGTTTTCTCAATCAACAATCGACAGCATTAACTTTAAATGAGGACAGTGGACATCATTACATGAGCTGAGACGTTTTTAAGCCACATTTTAGTTAAATAGTTTGTTTGCATCAACCTTCAGTAGGAGGAGCTTCGTTCTTGTAGCTTGACTTAAAGCAGTAGTTCTGGCTGGGGGTCATTACCCTCCTCAGAAGTCTTTGTCATAGTTCCCATTGTTGCTAAACCCATCCAGGTCCTGGTGATCATAGGAGCTTCAGTAGAAACCAACCAGACTTCTCTGGAAGATGTTTCTAGAAACGTCTTCCAGAGAAGTCTGGTTGGTTTCTATTGAAGCTACTACGACAAAGGTGGAACATTTCAGGCCATTGACCTCCTCAAAATCTTTGTCATGGAGCCCGCTGCTAGCTAAACAGCAAACAACTTACTTTACTGTTGCACATAAATTCTCTTAGGTATGTTAGCTATTCACGAATAGAAACACATGTAGATAACGTTGTGTCATCTGCATATTGTTGGAGCTGGTTGGAGGTCATTAACCTCCTCAGAGGTCTTTGTCATGGTGCCCGTTGCTGCTAAACTCCCACAAACTCCCACGTTGCTTCTAAACTCTGCTTTAACTGTCGTCTGAGTGAAGCCTCCTCTGGTCTCTACGGGATAAAACAGGAAGAGGCTCCACCTGGTGGAACAAACACGAACTACAGCTGATCTACTTAATGACATCAGGACCTTCTCCTTCTGCCTCATAGGTTAATAGATTTTTAATCAAGTGAGAGTGTAGGATAGGTGAGAGTGGAGGACAGGTGAGGCTGTAGGACAGGTGAGGCTGTAGGACAGGTGAGGCTGTAGGACAGGTGAGCACTGACCTCTTGGGTGAGATGAAAGGGATGCAGAGCAGCAGAACAAAGAAAACCTCGACGTAGAGGAAGGTGGCGACGGCCGTCCACTGCAGACTCATCCTGAACACAGAACAGAATTAATGAAGGAAGATTAAAGTTTACATAAAAAAACATACAAACAGGAAGAAGAAAAGCTTAAACCTGGACAGATATTTTGTAAATAAAAAAATAAAAAAAAGTGGTTTCTAAAGCTGTCAGTTCATCGTGACATTTTACTCTCAAACCCTAGATAACGCAAGTCTGGCATTAAATCAGCTTCAGTGCTAAAACTAAAAGAGTCAAAAAGCAGAATTAAAAATAAAGTATGAAGTCCAACATTAACATTATTTATATAACATTAAAAAAAAATGGAGATTATGATCTGAGCTCACACAAAAAGTAGAAGCCTAAAATAACTGAAATTAAGTTTCAGGATTATTTTTATTTAATCTGTGGATTATTTTCTGGATTCATTGATTCACTGTTTTGCTCCAAATGTCAGAAATTTTAGACACTTTAAGTCTTTTGGGGTCTTCAGTTGTTATATTGTACATTTTTTAGTAATTTCAGATTTAATTTTCATAATTTAAAGTAATTCTGGTCAACTTTGATTCATTTTGTCATCAGCTGAAACTGTGGAAATAGAAAAATTCATCAGATTTTTATTTCATGTGTGTGTTTCCACATTTCTGTTGATAGAAGCTGTAAAACTAGAAATGAAAAGGCATTTTGAATGAATTTCTAGTCTTTTTAGGAAAATTTGAAGTAATGTTGGACAAATTGTCTTTTTGGGTCTTCAGTTGTCACACTATACAATTGTTTTTAGTAATTTCAGATTTAATATTCAGCATTTAAGGTAATTCTGGACAACTTTTGATTCATTTTGCTGTCAGCTGAAACTATAAAAATAGAAAAACTCATCTGATGTTTTATTTTCATGTGTGCCTTCCCATATTATTGTTTACAGATGCTGTAAAAAAAAAAAGACAGGAGCTAAAAAAAAAACCCCACAGAGTTCACAGGGTTTAGACATCTGAGAAGGACGAAGCAGACGTCTGGAAGGGAAATAGAAAGATCTAGAACTGTGACTCGTCAGAATTTAACTGCAGATTTCTGAAAATGTTCATCATAACATCCGCAATATAATAATAAACAGCTGGATAATATAAGCTTCGTCTGTCTTCTGTCCTGGAATAAGAACAATGATGATGTGGGTAAATTAAATGTTCTTTTAGACTAACTGGATGTCAGATGTCTGCAGTCATTAGATGTTACATCAGCTCTAAGTGGGTGAAGAGTGGATGGAGGCCTGAGGGGGGAGTGGCAGCTAAAGCTACACGCTGACAGCATGCTAACAGACTGAGGGTGCTAATAGCATGCTAACGTCTACATTATATTTAAATCTGTTTATTATTTTGCATAGAAACAGCCTCTAACTGTGTAGAAACTCTGAAGCACCTCATCATCCAACACAACCAGCTACAACACAGACTAACTCCTGAGCGATACCACCCAAGTCGTCTGAAAACACTGATAACACCAACCAAAGTCCATCTAAATCCTCACTTCCCTCCTGAAACTAAAACGCACACAGAACGAGATATTGACATTGGAGGTCGTCTATTTACTGGAACTAAAGAAGCAAATAATCACAATAGAGGGTGCTCATTTAGGCTGCATCTATTCGCTGGAACGCGACACACATCTGCTTGTTGTTTTGGAGTTGAGCTAACTAGCATGCTAGCTGCTTTAACGCTCAGTCCGGATTGGCCGGTTAGCCACCGTGGGCTCCGTCTCCTTGCTGGAAACGCAAAACTGTCACTAAGTTGTAACTGCGCGAAGTTTGGCCACCAGAAGCTAACTGGTTTTGTTAGCATGCTAGCAGCAGTTTGCAGGTGTTAGCTTGAGCGGGAGGTGACAAAACGGAGCGGTGGTTATAAATGACCAGGTAGGACTCACCTGAGAAGGGCTACGGACTCACACCGGGGAGAAGATCGGTCCGTTACGGAGTGAAACCGGCAACTGGCTCCAGTCACTTAGCCTATTAGCCTAGCTTCCTGTTCCGCTTTAGTTCTTAGTGCCAGCTCATCCTAAAACGTGATTGGACACAGCGAGGTGGAGGGGCGGGGTCAGTCTGTGACATCAGACGGTTGCAACGCTGCTGAGTTTTAGGAAATCTGATCAAAAAATAAATAAAAAAGAATAAAAAGAGTAAAAACAAGTAGTGAAAAATTAATAAAAGCCATCAGAAAAATCAATGAAAGCTTTCCATCTGACCCTCACAGATTTAATTGATTGTTGAAGTCTACTAAAAAATGTTTACAGCCTTCGTTGTTAACTCTGTTACATAAAAACAAATCATTAAATCTGACCAAAGTTCTCCCCAGAACAATCTGGTTCGTTATCTCCAGTAACTTTATTAATGATCAAAGTTCTACCTTCATACTGTGAATATTTCCAGAGTTCCAGGTCCTCAAAGTCCATAGAGGTGGGTCCAGATTTATCACTTTTTAATGGACTTTTTCCATCATTTCTGAGCCTCAGAACTTCATCAGTACAGCAGATAGAACCATGACATTTAGGAGGAAAAACACATCTGAGTTCTGATAAAAACTGATACTAGATCAGTTTTCTATCCACCCAGTCTCATTTTACCAAAATGATTAAAACTTGTCCAAAATGATGCAAAAAAAGCTCAGATTACTTCAAACTGATACAAACTGTCTGGATTTGTTTCTGTAACAGCTTAAAATGTCACCAAAATGATAAAAAAAACTTTGACCAAATGGCCTCACACACTGACACTAAACACCTAGAAACTTCTCCACAATGACTCAAAATTCGAAAACTTGTCAAAAATGACTCATAAAATCCCCCACAAAAAATTCATTTTGTCAATATGGTTCAAAACTAAAAACTAGTAAAATGAACTAAAAATGACCCAAAAAATGTCCAAAATTAATGGAAACTTGTCGAAATTGTTCAAAATACCTCAATATATCCAGATTCTGTTGAAAATTTTCCATAACCACATTTTGTTTGAAAAGGTTCAAACATTTTCCCAAATAACAAAAAAAAAAGTTGTACAAAATATCTAAAACTCATCAAAATTTCTTCTAAGCTTCTCCAAACTTGTTCAAAATTACTCACAAAATAGCCAACATATCTCAACGTGATTCAAAACGCCTCAAAATAACACAGATTAGGTTTAAAAATTAGAATGTTCTGTCAAGAAACAATCAAATCTCCTCAGAACATCTGGTTCTTCATTTGCAGAAACTTTATTAATGATCAGAGTTCTACCTTCATACTGGGAACATTTCCAGAGTTCCAGGTCCTTGAAGAGAATGTCCCCTATAGAAAGTTCTAGAGTTGACCAACCGACACCTGAACAGTTGTTGGTAGGTCTACTCTAGAACCAAGCAAGAAAGGAGAACGTCCACTGGAGAAAGTTCTAGAGTAGACCTACCAACAACTGGACAGTTATTGGTAGGTCTACTCTAGAACTTTCTCCAGTGGACGTTCTCCTTTCTTGCTTCTAGTCTTTAAGTTTAGTCTCATTTAGAACATTCAGAACTGGAGACCTCTAGGTCTTTGAAGTCCATAGAGGTGGGTCCAAAAAGACTAGAACATCTGTGAAACAAATCTCAAGTTTCAAGGAGACAATCGCTGACTTGTAATCTGCAAACAGAACACTAGAGGTCAGTGTTTCATCAGTGTCTACTCCAACATTAAACATTCAACCCTCTCATATGTTCTCAGGTTCCTCAGTCATTCATTGAAAAGTCAGCCAGATCTTGAAAAGTTCCCTCAAACCTTCTCAGAACATCTGGTTCTTCATCTCCAGGAACTTTATTCATGATCAGAGTTCTACCTTCATACTGGGAATATCTCCAGAGTTCCAGGTCCTTGAAGTTGTTTTTCTGCTGCTTAACTTTATTGTGTTCCTGTATTAGATGACAGTGAATAGTATTGATCATAAATCTACCATTATCCAGGATGCAGTACTGTAGCTAAGTGTGAAATTCAACATGACATAGATTTAAAATAATTCGTAATCCACGATAAGAACTTAATAATCCCCACAAACGTGTTGATGATCCGAGAGCCAGTAACCTCCTAAATTAATTTAATTAATTGTCAGAGAATCACTGGATCAGCTCTCCATCTAACGGATCCGGTTCTACAGCCCAGTGGGTTCTGACCCAGATGGGAACTGTGGAACGTTTAAGCTGGTATTAGCCTAGCTTCTTACCGCCTCCATCCAGACGTCTATCCCTCTTGCTCTGATAATTAATTTAACTGAGTAGCCACTCTTGAATGGTCAAATTAACTACCAGTCACGTTTGTTAACGGCAGCTTTTCCTCCTCACGGATTCTGCACTTGGTAAGTTGCTAGGTTTAAAATTTAGGGGTTAAGGACAATAGATAACCCCTGGGATAAGTTCAAATAAGGCCATCTACAGCCCCAGTGACTAGTAACCTTACAGAACCTTTATTGTAGTAATGCACACATTAACCTGACTTTTTACAGTCAAAGAAAACATATATAATTAACCACTGTGATAGGGATAAATAGAAGTTCCTGTCTGGTGACTTTAGTTGCAGGATAAATGCTTTATTAAAATGTATCTCAGCAGGGAAATAGCAGTAGCCAATAAATCATCAGACAATTAATCAAACATTAGAAAATAATTCAATCACTCATGATTCCTAACTGCTACTATGCTTTCATAGAAGAAGAGTAATAATCAGCCACATTATGTAATTTGGAGGGAGAGAGCAGACGGTGTGGAGGATGTCTTATTTTTTACACTTTCATTTCTCCACACAACAAAGTGTCTTGTACTGTTTTTTATTTCATAATGTTACACAGAATTCATATAGGACATTAAAATTTTTGTTGTAGCACAAGTGTGCACCAGTTGTGTTTCAGTACCTGGTTCTGTTGCAGTCTTCTAAACTTTGAAGTTCTTAGCGTCTCTGATCGAGTCTCCTGAGAATTCAAATATGTCTTCATCTGTCGTTTTGCTGGCCTGGTGATTTCGCACAATAAATGTATTGTAAAACAATGTATAAACCATGTATAAAATTAATTTTTTTAAATGGACTGGCGCCGAGTCTCCGATGCATTTGATTGGTCTGCAATCAAACGCTGCCACCGAACTATCAGCCAACCAGACGTTCATATCCATTGCATCTGAGCCCGGCCTGAACAGGTTCTTTCACGTAGGGAGACAATGGCATTCAGTTTTGCGATATATTATTTATTTTACAAAACTATTAGAGCTGAAAGTACGTCGCTGATTGTGGATGACTACCAATTCACCCAAGTAGAATCCCAACCGGACCTTAAAGACGACTCTAACTGGGTTGAAATAAAATGTCCCACAAGAAAATACCCACAGAAGACGGTGGCTGCAAAGGTCCTGTTGTTTGGAGGCAAGTATGCAGAACTCTTTCAGTTAGATAGCAGAAGACTGTTTAATTTTGTAGTTGTTAGGAAGAAAGTGTTTGCTAAACTTGTATTTTCTTACTCCTCTGTTTATAACAGATTCCTACCAAGATCTCATCTCAAAGAAGAATCTGTTCATTCTCGGTAAGGACATTTGGGCCGAAGAGGAAAGCAGGGGTGTCCGCATGAAAAAGACAATTTGTGAGACTGACGTAGTGAAGCCCAAAACGGCCTTGCAGGTGAGCGCAAACAATAGTGCCAGCACGCACGCTGACAGGCTCCAGTACTTCGGAGCTTGCATTTTACCTAAGTATATTTTAGCTAAATGGTGAGTGCAGTGCTGATTTGCTCCATCTGGCTCATATATTGTTATATAAAACAATATTTAATGAAGGAATCATACTGAAACATCATGATGTAGCAGCATTATGTTGTAGCTGCCAGATGTGGGCCTACAGATAGATTCAACTATGGTTTCAGCATCCAATAAATCCAAAGAACTTGGAAACCACTAACTCCGTCATTAACTGTGTGCCATATTTAGAGATTCTGTGAGATAGCTTTTTTACACCTGTCAGCAGGATGCACTTAAGCAACACTAAGCAGAAATGATCAATTAAATACTATATCATGACTAATGATTATGTCTCTGCCATTCCTAATGCTGCACCTCTACCTCTGATGTTTGTCAGGATGCTGATGAAATACGTTTGTTTTCATAAATTTATTACTGATTTAATTAGCTAGTGAGAATTTGTCATGGTGATGACATTCTTATCTTTGCTTCCATGTTATAAAACATTTTGTGCAGGCAACGCAAACCAAGATTAAAGAGGCAGCCAGGGACCAGGTGTTACAAACCTTAAGACTTCATTGTCTCAGAAGAGAGCCATGGACACACAGACTGCCACAGCAGTTCTGAGGATGACTCTCCACAGCATGCCATAGGGTAAGTCATACTTTTTCTTGAGCAGGTGTTGCAGTGTTTACAACAGCAATATATATATATTATAGTTATTATAATATTATAGTAGTTTGTCCTTTTTATTTTTTTAAAAACTCAAATACAATTTATAGTAGTTAATACCATCATCAATTGCAATGACATATCTTTTTTTAATTAAATATTGTAATCACTAGCACTATCGGAAATCCACAACGACGTGACATCGTAAGTCTTCTTTCTCGCTGTTGTGTACTCTCAGACACAATTTCTTTCTCTGTTGTATTGCTTTTTACAGTTATATTTTCTTTTCCCTTTTTCAGAACCATTCTTCAGATGAAGAGTTGGGTTCCTCCTCAGCCCAGACAATGGCAAGTATATTTATATGGAACATTATATATTCTATTTTATTACATAACAAATAAGGGATGAGTGTAATAATGAATGCATTATTTATGTAGAACTTTTGCAACAGCTTTTATTATCATTAGAAACAAAATTCTTCTTTGTGCACAGCGTGTGATCACTGCTGTCAGACTGTCATTCTGATCAGTTCAGTCAGCATGACAGCTGGATGAACTTTAGTGTGAATTTGTTGTGTTTATTGGGATCAGAATCTAATATCCTACAATATGAACGTGACATTATATCTGCCATTATTTCCTCCCATGATCTTCCACATCAGGTTACAGTAAATGTATGCTGTACTTCAATTAGGTTTAATATCATTCTAAACTATTTTTTGTCTTTTCTCCCATTTCATTGTCCCTTGAAGAAGCTGACAGATGGTGATACCTGTCATGGCAAGGCACCTGGAATGAAGGAACTTGTTTCTTGTCTTCATGGTTGGTGTCCAGATTGGATTCAGAGGAGTTGACATGTTAGAACACGTTTATTAAACAATGATTATTAATGATGATGATAGGTACCATCATGTTGACCAATTTCGAGACCAAATGTTTTCCCACCTCTTATTACGTTTACTCTAGACCTCCCAGAAATGATTAAATTAATGAGGGAGTGTGTGGAGTCTGTGCGGGCATTGATGTCCTCGTTCAGGGCCACCCCTTCATCTGCATCGTCATCATCTCCTGTGGACAGTGACATTGAAATGGTATGTTATGATAATTGACGGATGAACATTTTTGTTAATTACTTTACAGTTCATTCATAAAGAATTCTATATTTGCACAGTGGACCCTTTGTTTTTGGCAGCACTATCATGTCTTGGTAAAAGGGTCACCAATAAAGTGATGGATTTAATAGTTTCCATGTTTTACAAAGCAGCCATGGGAATCATCTGGTCATAGCACTCCCTAGCATTTTATATTTACTTTCACTGTTTACAAATAAACATTAAATTAAGCATATTATTTTAATGTTTGGATAATGTCTGTTCACTCCTTCTAAGTAGGTAAAGATAATCTGTCTAAATGATGCTGTCTTTCTTCCATATGCAGCACCAACTGGCAGGCAGCACAGTGGCAGTACCAAAGAGGGCCTTCCTGCGGCTGAATAGATCTCGCATGACCATTTTCCCACAGGAGCTGGCTGTCCTGGTATTCACAAAGGAGGGCCTTGCACAGTCCACCCCAACTGGAAAGTCTGGAAAGGGAGGGCCACCAAAAACACAGCTTGATGTTGCCAAAGTGCAGGCTATTACAGGTATATACATTTTTTTTTTACATGTAGTCTATAAGCTTCTGTGATTTCTATAGCAGCTAGATCAATGGAAACAGACTGCCAGTAATTATTAATTACATGTTGTACTGCCTACACGTGGCAATACTGATACTGATATAGTGATAGAATTTCTCTGAGTTTCCTGATGTACTGTTCAAAAATACTATGAATGCGCTGCATAACTTACATTATCTTGTCTGTTTGGTTAACAGATGCTTTCTTCTGGAGTTTCCGCAGACAGCTGTCTCAGATGTACGTGCAGCCATCAGACGAAAGTGTAACAATGAGCAGTTCAGCCAAAAAAAGGAACGTGTGCAGTGTGTGTTTCTGTGTGGTTGGAGGGGTTAAGGTGGCAATAGTAAAGAATGTTTTTCATTGTTCAGTGTTCCTCAGTGAACGTTTAAGTGCAGTGTTTAGGTCTGCTGCCTGAAATGCGTCTGTTTCTGCTCAGTGCACCAATGTCTGTAACATATCTGAAAATGTTTTATGTGCTGTTATTTGTAATAATGAATGCCTTTAAAGGCCATGTGTAGATGTGTAAATGTTAAGAGACAGTACAAGTCTTGTATTATTTGCAATGTTTGCAGTTTGATGTTACAAATACATTAAAGTATATTTTTTTAACTGGAAGTAGTCTCACAAGTCCTTCAGCCTTCAATATACTACTTATACGTGGCCGTAGCTGTAAAGTATGCTTTTTATTTACTAACTAACCAAAATAAGTAAGCACATTATTACCACAGTAAAAAAAACATATTAAATGGATAACACTTATATATTTTGAAGACATTAATAATTCATTTTTATTGTACTTGTAATACAAAGAAAGTACACTTCAGTTTCACTAATTAAGCTCCATATTAACACATATAAATTAATGTACTTAAAGTATACAAAATATACTTGAAGTTGTTCCACTTTAGCACATAAAAGTACACTAATTGCACTTGCAGTTGAGCTTTTTTTTTAAAAATTTAATTACAATTAAAATATATTTAGTACAAAATTAGTTGTTCCAAAATAGCATGTTTTAAATTAAATAATCAGACACACTTGAAGTATACTTAACACATTTATTTTTCACCAGGGTGCATCAGCACTGAAGAACTCCAAGAGTTATATTCTGAATCTCAAAACATCCTTTAATTCAATTTTGTGTTTTTTTTCTATGGAGATCTTGCTCAGTGAATTGATCCTGGGAGCTGGACTGAGAAGACTGACCATGGTATTGCTGTGACAAAGAAAAGCATAATTATCTCTTCCAGAATACTGTTACTGTTGATACTACTGTTTACTTCATGTAGAAGTCATCCTGTAATGGAGAAGGCAGCAGTTTTCAGTTATGTGTCTAATCTCATCTGTTTTATTTATTTTAGGGCCTGCCACGCCACATGTATGGAAATGACTGTGGGATTTTTATGCTTATGATAAGGGTCACATTTTTTAAACTGATTATGTTGAAGCTTCTGTCAACACTGCAAATAAAATGCTTTGTTTTCCATCTTATCTGTTACAGTATACACTTTCCATTGTCACAAACCAAGGGTTTGAATTCCAGGAGGTTAGTTTTAAAAAGGTTTACACAAAGAAGAAACTGCTCTTTCCAAATGCTTTTGTTGTTCCACATACTCTTCATTTTGAAGAGAAAGGACACATTTTGAACTCATTTTTTCTTTCTATTGTCACCCTGCTTCCAGATGGACATGCCTTTGGTACGGACGTGGTGTCTTCTTCTCATGCAGCGTTTCCAAACAGAGGGGTACGACAGCCTGAAACAACACGTGTAAATACATTTTAGGGGTTCACTTCCACTTCTACAAACTGATAACACTATCAGTGCCATGTCAGCAGAGCATCTGGTAACTACATTAAGTTCATCAGACCATGGATGGCAGTCTTTGTCCAGAGTATTGGTGCATGTCATTTTTTTCATCACTGTGGCTTTTTTCCACATTATTTATCTTAGATGAATTTGGTTGTTTGAAAGGTATGGCAAGAGGTTCACTTTCTGGACTAATGAAGCCAGAAGCTGCTCCAAGGAACCCTGAAGCCCGTTTACAGAGGGCCAAGGCGGGCTGCTGTCACTGCAGAGGAAGCAAGACTGGTGGACTTCATGATCCAGTCACAGGGAGCTGAGCAGCATTTGTGGTACTTGGAAAATGTTCCTGTTTTCTCATCATTGCAGAATGACTCAGAAAAGATTCAGTGAGGGCCTTTGTTAGTAATATTATCAGTGGACAGAACTTTTTTGGCTGCGTTATGAAAGAATTCCTGAGTTCCAGAACTTCATTGTTTGGGTCAGGATGTACTTGATGGCAAATGTTCTACCTGGATTCATCAGGACTCTTGTTGCCAGATGCCTTTCTGCCTGGACAGTGAGGAACAACAGGACAAGCTGTTTGGTTCCTAAAGGCTGTACTGCACAGAACACCAACACAGCTAAGCTTCACAGATGCAGTGCAGTTCATCTGTGGTGTTCTCTTTCCAGAGGTAGGCTTTGCCATGTAATACAGTTCTATATGTTTCTGCTCCTGCACTTTATAGGCTCAATAAATATCCAACCTTTTATGGTGTCATTTGTGTATCTGCCTGTCTAACATGGCTTGCTCTGCTGTAAAATGGTAAATGTCAATTATATTGCTTAAAAATGAACCCTTTTCTTTTGGTAGGCCATCATATGTGGGCTGTCTATGCAGGACAATCTGTCCCTGCAGGAGGCTGAGCAGGTCTTCTTCAGTGGTCCTGCTTACCATCAAAGGTAAGAGGAAATGATGCTTTTTTTAATTTACACAATGCACTAAAATGTTTTTGTTTTTTAACTGTTTACTAATACAGTCAAAGTGTACCAATGTCTGTGAATGTGTCCTCTTTAAGTGTCCCCAGTGTTTCTGTCATCCTGCAGTGATAATGTTGTCTGACGACTATTTCAGTGAAGTGGAGGAATTCTCTGGAAGGATCAAAAAAGACCTGAAGAAAGAAGGCAGACTGTTCAGTTGGTACGTGCTGCTCATTTCAAAGGAGGTGTACTGGCTTTAAATGTAAAAAATAAAGTATATTTTATTAAATAAGTGAAATATGTACAGTTTATCAGATAAATCAGTGCTATATCTACTTATGCTTATTAATGTCTGTGTGTCAGGAGGAAGTGAGATCAGAGGTTTTGCAGCAGGAGTCAGAGACTTCAGTGTGTGTGTGTGTGTGTGTGTGTGTGTGTGTGTGTGTGTGTGTGTGTGTGTGTGTGTGTGTGTGTGTGTAGCTTTTATTTTTATGTCATTATCGTGTAAAATAAATATATATCTGTCTAAAGAGTTGTCCTTGTGTTTTGTCTCTTTCCTGTTAGATCTAGACTCCACAAAGGCCATTACAGACGATTCCATTAATATTTTACCTTAATAAAAATAATATTTGATAACTTGTGACACTGTAATAAGTACTACTTGTGTGAATTAAACATTTAACATCATAGGTAGAACATGAAGTAGTACTTTGTGTGGAATACTTGGTGTGGTCCAGAAAGAGCAGCCTCTGGCTCTGTAGAAACAAATACAGGGGTTAAAATGAACGGGGAATTCTCCTTGAATAAGCCTTTTGTGTTGTTAAGTATATTTTGAGTGAAATCGCCAATTTAAAACGTAAATTGCGGTAGGTGGCGCTCTCTTTAAAAAGTGCTCTAAACTTACCGGAATTGTAGGGGCGTATTTGTGCGAGAGTATTCGTGCAGCCTCCCGCTCTGCAGACACATGCTATTGCACTGAGCAGCATCAACAATATAAAATATCATATGACAAATACTGCAAATCATGAAAGACAAATGTAAACAAACATTAGAAAGTCAAAGAAAGTGTGAAAATTATTTTATATATTTTTAATCTGACATTTAAAAACATTAATAAAAGCAATAAATTATTCAATGAACATTCTAAATATGTCAAAATAAATGTAAAAATCTAAATATAAAATATAAAAAATGATCTTACAAATCATAAAATATGACAAAAGCCAGTGTCTTATTGTGCCGGTCCCAAACCCAAATAAATACAGAGGGTTGTGTCAGGAAGGGCATCCGACGTAAAACTTTGGCCAAATCAAACATGGGAATCAAGTGTATGACTTCCATACCAGATCGGTCGAGGCCCGGGTTAACAACGACCGCCATCGGTGCTGTCGACCTGCAGGGTGCCGGTGGAAAATGGACGACTGTTGGTCGAAGAAGGAGAGTAGGAAGGTGTGTTCGTAGGAAGAGAGAGAAGAGGAACACCAAGAGTCTAGGACTGAGAGTAGGGACTTTGAATGTTGGCAGCAGAGGACCACATGGTGGAAGCTGAAAAAGGAAGAGTGTTGTATGACTTTCAGGAAAGAGTTGAGACAGGCTTTGGATGGTCAGGAGGTGCTTCCAGATGACTGGACAACTACAGCAAATGTGATCAGGGAGACAGGTCGGAGAGTACTTGGTGTGTCATCTGGAAGGAAAGGAGATAAGGAGACTTGGTGGTGGAATGAGGAGGTGCAGGAGTGGATCCAGAGAAAGAGGTTAGCTAAGAAGAAGTGGGACACTGAGAGGACTGAAGAGAGTAGACAGGAGTACAGGGAGATGCAGCATAAGGTGAAAGTAGAGGTGGCAAAGGCCAAACAAGGGGCTTACGATGACTTGTATGCTAGGTTGGACAGTAAGGAGGGAGAGACTGATCTGTATAGGTTGGCAAGGCAGAGAGACAGAGATGGGAAGGATGTGCAGCAGGTTAGGGTGATAAAGGATAAGGGTGGAAGTGTGTTGACAGGTGCCAATAGTGTGATGGGAAGATGGAAAGAGTACTTTGAAGAGTTGATGAATGAGGAAAATGAGAGAGAACGAAGAGTAGAAGAGGTGACTGTTGTGGACCAGGAAGTAGCAAAGATTAGTAAGGATGAAGTGAGGAGGGCATTGAAGAGGATGAAGAGTGGAAAGGCACTTGGTCCTGATGATATACCTGTGGAGGTATGGAAGTGTCTCGGAGAGGTAGCAGTAGAGTTTCTGACTGAGTTGTTCAACAGGATCTTAGATAGTGAGAAGATGCCCGAGGAATGGAGGAGAAGTGTGCTGGTGCCCATCTTTAAGAACAAGGGAGATGTGCAGAGTTGTGACAACTACAGAGGAATAAAGCTGATGAGCCACACGATGAAGCTATGGGAAAGAGTAGTTGAAGCTAGACTAAGGGCAGAGGTGAACATCTGTGAGCAGCAGTATGGTTTCATGCCAAGAAAGAGTACAACAGATGCAATATTTGCTTTGAGGATGTTGATAGAGAAGTACAGAGAAGGTCAGAAGGAGCTGCATTGTGTCTTTGTAGATCTGGAGAAAGCTTCTGACAGGGTGCCCAGAGAGGAACTGTGGTTTTGTATGAGGAAGTCTGGAGTGGCAGAGAAGTATGTTAGAGTGGTGCAGGACATGTATGAGGACTGTAAGACAGTGGTGAGGTGTGCTGTAGGAGTAACAGAGGAGTTCAAGGTGGAGGTGGGAGTACATCAGGGATCAGCTCTGAGCCCCTTCTTGTTTGCTATGGTGATGGACAGGATGACAGACGAGGTTAGACAGGAGTCTCCATGGACTATGATGTTTGCAGATGACATTGTGATCTGTAGTGAGAGCAGGGAACAGGTGGAGGAGAAGCTAGAGGCGTGGAGGTTTGCCCTGGAAAGGAGAGGAATGAAGGTTAGCCGCAGCAAGACGGAGTATCTGTGTGTGAATGAGAGGGACCCAAGTGGAAGAGTGAGGTTACAGGGAGAAGAGATCAAGAAGGTGGAGGATTTTAAGTACTTAGGGTCAACAGTCCAGAGCAATGGAGAGTGTGGAAAAGAGGTGAAGAAGCGTGTACAGGCAGGCTGGAACGGCTGGAGAAAAGTGTCAGGTGTGATGTGTGATAGAAGAGTTTCAGCTAAAATGAAAGGAAAGGTTTACAAAACTGTGGTGAGACCAGCCATGTTGTTTGGTCTGGAGACAGTGTCCCTGAGGAAAAGACAGGAGGCAGAGCTGGAGGTAGCAGAACTGAAGATGCTGAGGTTCTCTTTGGGAGTGACCAGGATGGATAGGATCAGGAATGAGGACATCAGAGGGACAGCACATGTTTGGCGGAAACCAAACACAGCATCACCAAAAACACACCATCCCCACCTTGAAGCATGGTGGTGGCAGCATCATGCTGTGGGGATGTTTCTCAGCAACTGGACCTGGAAGGCTTGTAAAGATAGAGGGCAGAATGAATGCTGCAAAATACACTGAAATCCTGGGGGACAATCTTTTTCAGTCTGCAAGAAAACTACGTCTTGGGAGAAGATTTATTTTCCAGCAAGACAATGATCCAAAACATACTGCAAAAGTTACACAGGAATGGTTATAAAAGAACCAGGTAAATGTTGTGGAGTGGCCGAGTCAAAGCCCAGACCTCAATCCTACAGAGAATTTGTGGCTGGACTTGAAAAGGGCTGTTCATGCCCGATACCCGCACAACCTGACAGAGCTTGAGCAGTTTTGCAAAGAAGAATGGAGTAAAATTGCAGTGGGCAGATGTGCAGACTGACTGAGACCTATCCACACAGACTCACTGCTGTGATTGCAGCCAAAGGTGCATCTACTAAATACTGACTTGAAGGGGTGAATAATTATGCAAACAATTATTTTCATTTATATAATTTTCTTTCATTAACATTACTTTATAGAAATCTGTTTTCACTTTGACATTAAAGAGTTTTTTCCAATCATTTTTTTTGTTAAAAAAGCTACATTTTATTGAAAATGATTGATTTATGAAAGCAATAAAAGGGTAAAACATCGAAGGGGGTGAATACTTATGATAGGCACTGTATGAACAGATGAAAGGTGTGAGAACATATGCCCGCCCTGTCTCTAATAATATATTACATAAATCATACATATATCACAAATGTAGGGCTAATGAAGAATATCGCTAACAAAACCAGCACACTCACCCTGCTGGTTCAGTGGTCAGTAGCTAACGGGGGGTGACCTGGAACACAATAAAGACAGTTCATACAGTGTTATAGCTGTACATCTCTTTATCGTAGATATGTAGACAATGTTTGTTTCCTAGCATACACAGGCAGCATTTGGATGATCTGTTTGGGGGGCTAGTTCATGGATGCTGCTGTCCAAGGAAGGCTGTATATTGTGATGGTAATGCCAGTGTCCATAAAGACTGTTCCAATATCTTGGCTACCTCGGTCCACTCCAGTTGATCCAAGCCGCAACCAATACTGTGAGAACACGCAGCAAGAGAGGACAGACAATCAGCCATTATCACTGTTGATACTATCATACCGGGGATACCACATCGTTCACATACCGAGGCATCGACAGCTTGTGTACCCCGTTCTGTATACAATGTGACCTCATATCCTCAAGGCTGTGTAGTAGACTGGTATATGTGGGTTTATGAAAGGCTCTTTGTTTTGTAACCTGGAACAAGAGACGTGTATATAGAGATGTTGGTCACACAACCCAACATAGCCACATAACCAGCACGACGGATTGAGGCGGGTGCAGTTGGCGCATACTAGATAGTAGATGAAACGGCCTTCTCTCAGTAGCACAGCACATTGACCGGGCGCCTTCCCTGTACGAGACACAAATAGAGAGCTTCAACAACCCAAACTCTTGGAGGGGCAGGGGAGGTGAATTCTGCTTACCCTTCTTACTCACTCTGTTTCAGTAGCTCGGAAACACCTTTAAACTTCTGTTTAAACAGCACCGCTATGCCCGCTCCCATGCGACAGTCCGCACTAATACAGTGCGCCAGCGCCTCATCGTTGGGACAGTGGAAGAGATTGCCGGTGACTTGTTTTAGCAGCTCTGGCTTCACCTGAGGACTATGTGCTTCAGCCATCAATGGAACTAAAATATTCCAGCATACAGGTGGTCCACAAGCTTTTACCCAGAGAGTACCAACTTCCTCCACCCCGATACTGAAGAGTAAATTAAGTCTTCATAAAACCACTAAGAGAAGTTAACATTTGGGGGCAGCAGGATTTATTCATCAACAAAAAGTATCCAGGAGTAATTCTTAGCAGTGATAACACCCAAGAAGACCCAAAGATACTGAGCTGTGAGAGTTGGTCATTTTCTATGCCAACAGGGCGTATGATAAGACTGGCAGCTTTGACACATTATACTTTTCTCAGTCTATTGGTCAGATCATGACGTCAGGTTGTCATATTTCACCCCTAGATCTCACTTTACGGAAGACATGCGAATTAAGTGATCATCAGGTCATCTTTTACAGAGACTTTTTGCTCCACATCTCACCCTCATCATTTTGTGAAAGATTTCATGCAAATTATATCATTATGTATTTGTTACTACTTGTTTTCAAAAATTATTAAACATTTTGTTTGAATCACAGTTTACAGTGTCGTGTTTCAAGAATGGTAACTACATAAATGTGTTGTTGCCCAATTATAGGCTGAACTCTCAAACGTGACATTTTCCTCCTCTGTCGTTTCAGCTTAATTTATCTGATAGTAAGACACAGCAGGCAAAAATGTAGATGTTGTGTGGGCAAATTTACAGGCCTAAACACAGGAGGTAAAGCAAAAAAACCCTCTATTGCCTGTTTTTGGTCAGCACCCAAACCCTGGAGAGTTAATTTGAGTCTCTATGACAATTTGGCATGAATTGTTGAACTCTTCTTTTCAGTTCTTGTTTGAAAGTGCATTTCAAACAAGAAGTGATCAGATTGATCACTTTTCATGGACTTTTCCCATCATTTCTGAGCCTCAGAACTTCATCAGTCCAGCAGATAGAACCATGACATAACGCAGCTTTATTGTGTTCCTGTATTAGATGACAGTGAATAGTATTGATCATAAATCTACCATTATCCAGGATGCAGTACTGTAGCTACCTCCAGAAAATACAAGAACCTAAACTATGTCCCACCATGGAGCATCCTGTTCTATTTTATTGTCATGTATGGGATCATATTGTAGGAGATGCTGTTAAAATGTGGTTGAAGACAAATGAAGAACACAGTCAATGAGTTCCAGACAAAATCTGATCAATAAAGATTTTTATTACTAACAAGAAAAGAGAACATGCAGGAAGTGTGAAATTCAACATGACATAGATTTAAAATAATTGCTAATCCATGATAAGAACTTAATAATCCCCACAAATGTGTGAATCCCTGAGCTCAGCAGTAGTTAGTTGATTATTAATGCAGTCTAAATGTCAGCAGTCACAATCAGCAGAAATAGAAGAAAAGCTTCAAGTGTAGGAACAGAAAGATGCTTCAAACGGAACAAAGATGAAATGTCTGTAAATCCTCTTTAAAGCAGTCTGAGCTACGTATGAGTCCTGGAAAACATTTCTGTACAACTAGCAACAAGTTAGCAACAGAGCAGCTGTGATGATCAAATATAGGCCAGCTTTAGCTTTGACCACAGAGAGGCGCTGATGTTGGAGTGACGAGGAACTCTGGAAAGAAGACCTGGTCTTGGAAGGACTAAACTGGGTTTGTGGCCTCGTTAAGGATACAGATGCAATCCAGGAATTAGAGGCTCAGTAATTATCTACATCTCATCACCATTCCTCCCTCCCTCAGCAGATGGTGATAAAGGAATTAGAAGCTCATTTTCCCCAACATCATCATTAGAGGAGGATTCAGATGGTAATCCACGAGATGGACGCTGAACCATTAGCTCTATCTCATCACCATTCCTCCCTCCCTCAGCAGACGGTGATCCACCAGGTGAAGGGTTAGGGTTAGTAAGGTCAGTGTTTGTAGAGTTCGTGTTAGGAGGGTTAGGGTTAGTAGGGACAGTGTTAGTAGGGACAGTGCTAGTAGGGACAGTGCTAGTAGGGACAGTGTTAGTAGGGTCAGTGCTGTCATCGTGTTGTGAAAGCTCTTCAATTATTTCTTTAACAACATCATAACATTTCCCCCATTGTTTTTTACCCACATAAGCATCAATTTTTTGATCTATCTTGCCTTTTGCAACCTCAATCAGCTTATTTTTCACTAAACTTTCACCCACTTCCAAAACAATGTTTTTGAAGAGTTCGTCTTTGCTGAGACACTTTGACTCACTGTTAGCCGTTGGTTCATTTGATTCATCAGTGCAGCATTTCTTTAAACACCAAGTGCAGCATTCCTTTAAACCCTGATGAGTGCAGCATTCCATCCACGGTACACAGCGCAAGATGGCAGCCACAGCGATGATGCCGAGGAGCACACCAAAGCCATAAATCTGAAAGAAATAAAAATCCAAAGTTAAAGTCTTCTCCAGTGGCAGCACTAACTAGATAACCTCCTAAACTTTCAGTGAACCTGCAGGTTGAATCCCAAAACTTTAAACTCTAAGAACTGACATGTTATTTCTGATCCAAATCATTGTTGAACTAGCCTAGCCCTGCTAGACCCATGTTCTGAAGGCACAAGGGTCTAGGTACACTCGACAGGGAGGGAGGCGGGCTAAAAGGTTGTCTTTCAAATCACTCTGCAGCAATTGGGTTGGTATACAACCAATCAGTGCAACGAATAGGCTCCTAGAACGCCGGAAATCAGAGGATGCGGTAGTTCGGTGAAGCCTTATTTATACAGTCAATGGGTGAAGCTCAAGTATATTACAGACATGTTAACAGAAAGATTATTCAACAACTGCTGTCGTTTTTGCTGTCGACCCTGGCAGAGAATTAAATTCGTTGCCGTGTGTTGTCTAGCACGGCTAGGCTAGTTGTTTCCGGTTGTTTCTGTCAGAATCGTCGTGCCTCTGTTGTCACTTAGTTACGCCCGCCTTCTGACTCTACACTTCATGGTGATTGGTCCGGCCAGTTTTAGGAGAATCCAGCCTCGAGCCTTATGGAGGGTAACTAGACCCACCCTGGCAGAGAATTAAATTCGTTGCCGTGGGTTGTCTAGCGCGGCTAGGCTATTGTTGAACTACAATCTGTTGGCTTAAAGTTCTTCTAAATGACACAAGTGTCGTTTTCCATGTTTCTCTGCTATGTGGTTGACTGTCACATGTTTCTGTCCTCAGTGTTGGACTGCATGATATTCCATCATATTCCATCATTTCATGGGATCTTTCCTGACTTCCCCTCTTGAACCTTTCCATGCTGTGAGCTGTCTAAAGGTAACTGTAGTCCTGACAAACAGCACAACGCTGTTCTCATGTTGGAAAACGGAGCTTTTGGTGTGGACTAAATCAGGGAGGGTTGGCTGCTTTTCTAGCTAGCAGGGATCATTCCCACAACACTGTCCAACACAACATACAAGTTCTAATGATGTGTCAAAGAAAATGTTTTAGGGATGCTGTTGATGCTGATCTAGAACATTCTAGCACCAACTTCTGTCAGATATTCCTCCACTTTTACACAGTGTTGCATGTTAGCAAAGGAAAGACTCCATGCAACATTCAGAGAACGTTTGAAGAACTAGTTGGAGAACAGTGTTCTGGTTTTAGAACGTCTTTAGACAACGTTATTCTACACAGAAGAACATTCTGGAAACTCACAAACTGAGAACACCACTCTTTGTTTTCTCACAATGTTTTGAGAACAAAAACTAAAATAAACTCATGAAAGCTGTTTGTTGTGGTGAACTTGTAGCGTATAAAAGTGAATATTAGTGGGCAGAAACACATTTACATTTGTAGGTTTGGTATTTAGACACTTAGCCTTTAATAAAACATGAAGGAACTAGAAAAGGAACAGGAACTACATCAGTGTAGGTTGAGGAGAAAGAAAAGAAATGCTCACCCTCGAGTCATTTTTGAGCTCTTTCATGGTCCTTTGGCCATCAGCTGTCAGATTGCAGTACAGTTTCTCCTCATGCCAACAGCAGGCGTACCAATCTCCATTGATCAGCACCGACATCGGCCACAGCAGGCTGATGAGAACTGCTCTGATGATCCATGCCAGCAAAAAGCAAGAAAACCTTGTACGCTTCAGGCAGGTGTATTTTAGGAGCGCCTGAAAGGATCCGTCCAACCACAGCACCATGAAAAATATTATAAATGCAGGGAGGATCATGTAGGACCAGCAAACCCTGGTTTGGTCTTCACAGGTACATTGAAGGTCCTTGTCCAATACAACATGGTAGAAAAAAATCCCAACGACTGCAGTGTAGACACCAACTGATTTACTGAGTTTTTTCACAGAAAAGGTCAGCGCTGCTTTCAGACCATCCATGTTTGACAGGTTTGAATCTTCTGAAGAAAACAGCAATCACATACAGTGTACCACCACGAAATCAAGTTGATTCTGCTGGACCTGAAAAACCAACCTGCTGAGGATCAAATTTTTTGGATTCTTTCACCACTGTACCCAGAAACCAACGCCCACAGGTGGGTGTCAGTTCTTTGTTGTAGCACAGCCTGTTTTTCTTCATTCTTACTTTCATTTTCACCTGTTGTTTAGTTCAGTTCAGGCACCAAAATGTCTTGACAAAGTTTAGAAAAAGTCACTGGTTTGGATTGCAGGTTCTTCATATTCTGACATTAAAATCAATCAGTTCTTCCTCTATTACCTCCTCAGAACCAGCTGGTTCTTCATCTACACTAACTTTATCAATGATCAGAGTTCTACCTTCATTCTATGAATCATTTCAGAGTTTCAGGTCCTTGAACTACATAGAGGTGGATCCAAAAAGTCCATATTCTCTGTTTTTTTCCATGTCTGCTGATCCTGACACCACGTTTCAGGTGTTTCAGTTCACACCATGACTACACTGAGAACATTATTACTACACTGAGCAGCATCACTAACAGATCCTTCCACTGCCTCCACTAAAGTTTAGAAGGTCTTACCTCTCTTACTCACGTCAACAATGCATCTTAAATTTTGCCAATTGGATGAGTAAAGTATCTGTCTGTCCATCAGTCCATCTGTCCATTTGTCTGATATGTAATCGATTTCCTGAGTTGTGGATCTACTCCCAGGTGAACATGTTTGGAAAACCTCCAAAGGAGGTTTTCCAGTTTTCCTTCCCTCCAGATGATGAACTCACTTCGGCCGTTTGTACATGCGATTTCGTTTCTGTTATAAAACAGAGCTCATGACCATAGGTGAGGGTTGGAAAGTGGATTACCTTTGCTCAGCTCAGCTCCCTCTTCACCACAACGGTTCAGTACTACTGCTGATGGGGTCCTAAACCACCTGTCCATCTCATGCTCCATTCTCCCATCACTGAACAAGAGCCTGAGCAGCACTTAGCTCTTCCTGGATGCTGCAACTTCTGCCAGTTTTGGAGGATTCTTGGTCAGTAATGGTCTCCACACCATCTCCAACTGATTCTCACAGCTTCCCAAAAGATTCTCCAGCCATCTTTAACAGCATTCAAAATCTACCCCAATGTTATCACTGCCCTCTTGTGGAGCCACCAATGGTCTGTCCATCCATCCATCTTCATTAGAGCAGGAGTCTATCCCAGTTGTCTCGGGGTGAAGGCAGGTATCCCTTGATAGGTCACCAATCTGTCACAGGGCTACAGATACAGATAAACATTCAACTCACATTCACACCTACGGGCAAGTTAGAGTTACTAATCTCATCATGTTTGTTGACTGTGGGAGGAAACTGGAATACCTGGAGAAAACCCATACAGGCACAACATCCCAAGAACGGAAGATCTTCAAGCTGCAAGGTAAAGTGCTAACCACTAATCCACTGTGCAGCCCACACCAATAGTCTAGAAAAATAAATCTTGATTTCCTCCAAGAACCTTAACCTCATTGTCATTATTAGCAAAAGTTAAAGTTACTCTCCTGCAGTCATGTCTTTCATACACTGCTTAATGTCATGGTCTGTCACCATCCAGCTCATTCCCTGGACTGAAAACGTCGTGGACTACTGCAACGGTATCACTGATTCCCTTCCCCAGATAGCAAACTATGGGTGAATCAATGTTGAATCTATGTTGAGACCTAATGTTGAAATTATACAGAAAGCGCAAGGTTGATAAAATGTTGAGTCAACGTTTGCTTTTCAACCATAAATCACACTTTACCCAGATAGCAAAAGATGCTAAATCAATGTTGAATTAGGGTTAAGAAGGTTGAATTGTGGTTACGGTTGAAGACTGATGGTTGGATCAACGTTGATTCAACAACATTTTGTCAACATTGAACTTTGTGTTTAAAAGATGCCATTGAATCTACGTTGTATTTTGGTTTAATTAAAATGTTTGACAGGTCAATGTTTAATTAATGTTGAATCTATGTTTGCAAACATGTAATCTATGTAAGCAAACGTTGACTCAACATTTTATCAACCTTGCGCTTTCTGTATAATTTCTACGTTAGGTCTCAACATAGATTCAACATTGATTCACCCATAGTTTGCTATCTGGGTCACTCCCTACTTTCCATCATTCAGCGTAGCCACATTGTCCAGCCTCATGTCTTTTGCTCCCCTCCATCCAGGCTTCAAACTACTCACAGCACATTTTATGGTCACGTCCCGCTGCATCATACATGTCCTACACTCACACCTTTAGTCAGCTCTGTAGAATCCTTGTTTTGGCTGGTCTTCCTTTGTTTTCTGCTGAGTACAGGAGGTCCTCGACTTACATCAGAGTTCTGTTCCTCCGGTGTGACACCAGTCGATTTTTGCTGTAAGTCGGAACTCCAGTGAAAATGTAAACAAAGCCGTTATGTGCATCATGACATCAATCAGTTTACATATAATTGTACAACTGCAGTAACAACAGTAATTAGCTCACACTGCAACACAACTAAACTAGGATTTGTGGAATTGGAGATCAGCCTCCACTGTCTGACTTCCTGTGATCCAGAGTCCTGTAAGTTTTGCTGGCCTTTTCCCTGTTGAAAGTGAATCCTTCTGCTGTGAGGCTGACCTTCATCCATCCACTAGAATCCATCCCATGTTCATGTCTGGTCCACTGGTTCTGGCCACCCCCCCACCACAGACACCTTCAGACATCCCATCTCATCAGTTTCACCATCGTTCAAACTTTGAGTCACTCCTCACCAGGCAGTTTCAGCATCATTCACATTTAAACAAATCCCTCCCTGAGTGGTTTTACTTCAGTTAACTCCTTGAGTCATTCATCTTCACTCTTTTTTCTTTGACTTCCAGGTCCTTGAAGTCCATTGAGATGGTTCCAGATTTATCACTTTTTAATGAACTTTTTCCATCGTTTCTGATCAGAACTTCATCAGTCCAGTAGATAGAACCACTAAGGAGGAAAAACACACTTGAGTTCTGGTAAAAACTGACACCAGATCAGTTTTACATCTGCTGTGTTTCTAAATGTGAGCTCTTCGTCCACAGTAAAACCCCTGGACAGGATCTCACTTCATGAATCATTCTGATTTATACAAACTTGGTATTTATGCACAAATAAATCAATCACTAATCAGCAGGAATGTTTAGCTAACACAAGCTGAGAGTTCAAGCTAGCTGGTGCTAAAGCAAGCTAATATAGCATAATGCTATCAAAATGGGGTTGGAAGACAAATGAGTCAATAAGCTACAGACCAAATCTGATCAATAAAGACTGTTGGAGTTATCTGCTCAGGCACGTCAGAATAAACAATATCTTATCTTGACTAGACTAGGATATTCTGGGATGTCTTCAGCTGCAAGGAAACATCTTAGTTAAAGGGAGCCATTTTTCTTTCATAAATTCCTCCTTTTTGATCGTAAGATCAAACAAAAACACCAAATCAAAAGAGAAAATTCCAAATGGGGAACCCTGGTCAGAGGATCACAGAACCGATCCTGAATCATTCAAAACAGCACTTTAAATCAAAATACAAACACTCTCCAACAGATTACAATAGTCAAAGGATAACTGGTGAAATAATAAATCAAACACAGATCAGAATGATTCAGATCTTAGTGAGATGAGGGACACAAGAGCCAAAACCAAATTCCTTGTAACTCAAGGAATGCAGAAAATCAACCTGTCTGAACCATCGCCAGTCTGCTTCCCGTAAACAAAGACTTTATTCTGAAGGCCTCCACCTCCTCTTCCTTTTTCTGTGAGTCATTGTGTTAGCAGGAAAACATGTAGAAGCTTCTAGAATAAAATGTTGGTTTACAGGAAACAGGTTAGTGATGGTTTAAACAGGGAGAGCATCTGCATTCATTCATTTCTTACTTTCACATTGACTCTGAGGTCTATGATGCAGAGTGTCATCAGGATTATGTACAGTGGTGGAAAAAGGTTTTGGACTCTCCATGAATTTGTGAAATACTGCATTAAGAATCACTCTGTGGTCTTCAAGTGTAATTTCTCTTCATCCATTCACAGCCAAAATACCAAACAAATCCTAGAACAGCCATTAACAACTTACAGCTGACTGGTTCCATAAAAATACAAAAGGAATGTTGAATACTGGGTCATTCTGGTTCCAGTGATCCACTAATGAAGGTCGTCCTTTTTAGTAAAAGACACAGTTTCTGTTGCCGTGCTTCATGTTTATGTAAACCAGCACATCTGAAAGTTCTTCAGAAACAAAAATGACTAAAACAAGGAACCAAACACAGGAAACAGTCTGAAGTTACAGATTCTCAGACAGGAAGGTACATCTGCTGTCAGATATCCAGGAAGTGCAGATGGAGACCTTCAGCTGTTGGAGTCACTCTGTAGAAATACAACCAACCAACCAACAATACAACCAACCAACCAACCAACCAACAATACAACCAACCAACAGCTGGAAGACAAACCAACATCTGGGTGTCCAAGAGGTTCTTCAGCAAAAAATGACCACATCCTGATCTGCATGTGCAGGAAAACCACTGAATGACATGACAGGAGCTTCAGCAGCAGTGGTCAAACCAAACTGCTGTCCAGTGTTCCACCAGCACTTTCAGATCATGGCTGAAGGTCCTACAAGGCTGTCCAGAAGGCCCTGATCAATGAGAGATGGAGGATAACCCGGTATCACTGGGTCCAAGCACACCAGAACTGGACAGCCAGGAAGAAGATTCTGTGGTCAGATGAGTCCAGTTTCCAGCTTCATCTTCCTCCTGCTAATGTGAGGCTAAGAAGACCAGGAGAAGCATCATCTCCAGCATGGACAGGACCTCCTGTCAGGCATGGTGGAGGCAGTATCATGGTGCTGCTGGTGTTGGTCATCTCACATTGAACTCTGCCAAGTATTGTTCCATTCTCTAAACCCTCATGTTCCCTTCTGCTCATGCTCTGTTCTGTCGAGGTCAAAAACAATAAACAAATAAAAATACCATTTGTATTTGTTTGTGTCTGTCTAATGGAGCCACACCTTTTGAAACAAAAAGAAAAGATTTCCTGATAATTTCTGAGATTGTGTAAAAACTTTTTTCCAAAACTGTACGTCACAAAAACATCATCGAGTACTACTTAGTAAAAAATGTAGTTGTACAGTATGTCACATAAAACATCACAGTATGGTGTAGTATAGTTCCTATCAACCTCATGTGGTTTCCACTGTCAGATGTACGGTGCTCTGGATGAAAGCATCTGCTGAATGAAACTAGGAATGACAAACTGTTGTAAATAAATGTAATAAAAACGGCATAGAACAGTATGTTGGAAAAACCACAGTACGTCGTCTAACATGTTACTAAAACGTCATAGTTTATAGCATGTTGTCCGAAAAAATGAAAGAAAATCACTTTAATATTTTGTCCAAAACTTTCACTAAAACGTCAGTTTAATGTCATTCAAAATGTGACTAAAACCTCATAGTTTGAAATGTGGTCCAAAAATCTAAAGAACGCTGTAATTTACCATGTTAACTGTAATATGCTGTGTCGACTGAGGGACTGAGACGGAGTGCTGTTAGCAGTTTGCTGGTTTATTGAACACTGGATGGCATGCACACGACAACATGGCACCTGCAGTTAAAGACGGCAACTCAGGAGGGACATGCTGTAATAAGAGCGTTTCCAGAACAGCGCCACTGGCGCTCACAGTACATTACATTGACCAAAACATCACTGCATTGTCATAGTTTATTATGACGTACAAAACGTTACTAAAAAGTCACAGTGTACTACACACGTGGACAAAATTGTTGGTACCCCTCAGTTAAAGAAGGAAAAACCCACAATTCTCACTGAAATCACTTGAAACTCACAAAAGTAACAATAAATAAAAATTTACTGAAAATTAAATAATCAAAATCAGCCATCACTTTTGAATTGTTGATTAACATAATTATTTAAAAAAACAAACTAATGAAATAGGGCTGGACAAAAATGATGGTACCCATAACTTAATATTTTGTTGCACAACCTTTTGAGGCAATCACTGCAATTAAACGATTTCTGTATTTGTCAATGAGCGTTCTGCAGCTGTCAACAGGTATTTTGGCCCACTCCTCATGAGCAAACAGCTCCAGTTGTCTCAGGTTTGATGGGTGTCTTCTCCAAATGGCATATTTCAGCTCCTTCCACATATGTTCAATGGGATTCAGATCTGGGCTCATAGAAGGCCACTTTAGAATAGTCCAACGCTTTTCTCTCAGCCATTCTTGGGTGTTTTTGGCTGTGTGTTTTGGATGGTTGTCCTGTTGGAAGACCCATGACCTGCGACTGAGACCAAGCTTTCTGACACTAGGCAGCACATTTCTCTCCAGAATGCCTTGATAGTCTTCAGATTTCATCGTACCTTGCACACTTTCAAGACACCCTGTGCCAGATGCAGCAAAGCAGCCCCAAAACATTACTGAGCCTCCTCCATGTTTCACCGTAGGGACAGTGTTCTTTTCTTCGTATGCTTGCTTTTTGAGTCTATGAACATAGAGTTGATGTGCCTTACCAAAAAGCTCCAGTTTGGTCTCATCTGTCCAAAGGACATTCTCCCAGAAGCTTTGTGGCTTGTCAACATGCATTTTTGCAAATTCCAGTCTGGCTTTTTATGAGTTTTTTTCAGCAGTGGTGTCCTCCTTGGTCGTCTCCCATGAAGTCCACTTTGGCTCAAACAACGACGAATGGTGCGATCTGACACTGATGTACCTTGGCCTTGGAGTTCACCTTTAATTTCTTTGGAGGTTGCTCTGGGCTCTTTGGATACAATTCCAACGATCCGTCTCTTCAATTTGTCATCAATTTTCCTCTTGCGGCCACGTCCAGGGAGGTTGGCTACTGTCCCGTGGGTCTTGAACTTCTGAATAATATGAGCCACTGTTGTCACAGGAACTTCAAGCTGTTTAGAGATGGTCTTATAGCCTTTACCTTTAAGATGTTTGTCTATCATTTTTTTTCGGATGTCCTGGGACAATTCTCTCCTTCGCTTTCTGTTGTCCATGTTCAGTGTGGTACACACCTTTTCACCAAACAGCAGGGTGACTACTTGTCTCCCTTTAAATAGGCAGACTGACTGATTATGAGTTTGGAAACACCTGTGATGTCAATTAAATGACACACCTGAGTTAATCATGTCACTCTGGTCAAATAGTTTTCAATCTTTTATAGAGGTACCATCATTTTTGTCCAGGCCTGTTTCATTAGTTTGTTTTTTTAAATAATTATGTTAATCAACAATTCAAAAGTAATGGCTGTTTTTGATTATTTAATTTTCAATAAATTTTTATTTATTGTTACTTTTGTGAGTTTCAAGTGATTTCAGTGAGAATTGTGGGTTTTTCCTTCTTTAACTGAGGGGTACCAACAATTTTGTCCACGTGTGTATATTGTCCGAAAATTTAAAAAAAAGTCATAGTTTAGTATGTCCTCTGAACATTAAAAATAATGAAAACGTCATAGGAGGGCGACAGTGAAGATGCGGTGTATTTATGCTGATTATAAATCAGAGAGCTCCACTCCCAGTCAGATATCTATGTATCTGTACAGCATGTCGTCCAAAATATCACACTGTAAAAAGTCATAGTATGTCTTAAAGAACACCATGGTACAGTTTGTCAGATAAAAACATTGTGTAATATGTCGTAACAAACGTCATAGCATCGTATGTCACAACAAAGATAACTGCAGAGAAAGCTGCAAAAACACCCTGGATTAATATGTGATTAAACTGTCAGAGAAAAGTTAACTTTGACCTTCAGAGGATGCTGTCTCAGTGTGTCGTCTGTTTGTCGGTGTGATGTGATGATTTGTGCGATCAAACAAATAAAACACAAAGTTCCACAGGCAGCAGGAAGCTCAGCATCTCAGGCCTCCTTTTAAACTTCACTCATCCATGCTATTAATCTACTCAGACACAAACCATCCTTTTCTCAGACTCTTTCACATCTTTTCTCAAGTTTTCTCACAGTAAATATTCTATGGAAGCTCATTTCTGTCATTTAAATCTGTATTTTTGACTTTCTGTTATGAAAAATCTTCTTATTTTGACCAAACTTCCACTTTTTACCTCGTAATTGTGATTTTCAGGGTCAATTAAACAACAAACATTTAGAAAATATCTCAATGATGTTTACATTTTTGTCACAATATTTACATTTTTCATGTTTTCATTTCGGGCTGCACATTGGTATAGTGGTTAGCACTTTCACCTTGCAGCAAGAAGATCCCCGGTTCAAATCCCGGCCTGGGATCTTTCTGCATGGAGTTTGTATGTTCTCCCTGTGCATGCGTGGGTTTTCTCCGGGTACTCCGACTTCCTCCCACAGTCCAAAAACATGCTGAGGTTAATTGGTTACTCTAAATTGTCCGTAGGTGTGAATGTGAGTGTGATTGTGTGTCTGTATATGTAGCCCTGTGACAGACTGGTGACCTGTCCAGGGTGTCCCCTGCCTTCACCCGAGTCAGCTGGGATAGACTCCAGCACCCCCCATGACCCTAGTGAGGATAAAGCGGTGGATAGAGGATGGATGGATTGAAGTTTTCATTTAACAATTTTGAAGTTAAAGCTTATAAACAATGTTTGGTGTAAAATTAGTTTTTTACTAAATGTAATTCTGACTTTCTGGGTCATCTATGAGATAAATCATACCAACACAGTTAACTTTGACCTTCATAGGATGCTGTCTCAGCGTGTCATCTGTTTGTCGGTGTGATGTGATGATTTGTGCGATCAAACAAATAAAACACAAAGTTCCACACGCAGCAGGAAGCTCAGCATCTCAGGCCTCCTTTTAAACTCCACTCATTCATGCTATTCATCTACTACCACAGCGGGTGAGAAAAACACATTTGTCCGTCAAAAACAAATATTCATCCATCCGTTCTCTATACACGGCTTCAACGCACACAGCACGACTCACATTTCTGGGTTTATTATTACACACAGAAAAAAATATTCCACAAAAAACGGCCATAATCCAACCTTTTACATCCAGATGACACAAGCCAGGAAACTATTTTGTCCAAAACATGTCCTGAAGTCGGTATAAAATCCACGAATCGGTCGTTTTCAAGGAAATGCACCTCGCGATGTGCGTCCAATATTCCCTGTATTTTTCGTAATTTTTTTATTTAAAAATAGAATATTAGCGATTTTATGTACTGAAAATGACTGGAATTGACTGAAGCTTAAAGGGATATATATATATATATATATATATATATATATATATATATATATATATATATATATATATATATATATATATATAGGCTATTATATACATATAGCAAGGATATAAAGTTTATCATAAAATTTACACTTTTTACATCATATTTTTCTGACAAATCAGAAGATAAATCTCAGAAAAATAAAATTTCTTTACTTTTTTGATTTTTACAGCAGAACTTTGACTTTCTTGGTCAAAAGTTTGAATGTTTTTCGTAAAACTCCATTTTCACATCACAATTTCACTCTGGCACATGAGATTTTTGACTTATTGTGAATGTTTCTATTTAAATCTGTTCTTTTACTGGTGGAAATAAGTTTTCATATTTATTCTGGAAAACGAAAGTTCTTGTACATTTTAACAGTTTGATGTCAGCACTCCAATGTGAGAAGAAGAAATGAATATGAAACAAGAATTCTCTTCTCTTGGTTCATGTTTATAGAACCAACATACAGCTGGATTATTTTCATGTTTTCATGGTTATTATTTGTACGTGGTTGTTCTTACTTCTGCATTTTATTAGTAAAATCAAAAAACATAAAAATCCAACATATTTGCATTTTTAATTATCAACCAGAAAAGAAAAAACAACTAATGTTGTCGTTCGTTGTGCTGAAACCACACAGTGGATCCTGGAGCAGCAGTGGTGCAACAGCAGCTAACATTAGCATTAGCAGTGGAGCTAGCTAGCCGTTAGCCTCATCAGGGTCAGAGAGGTTCAGGGTTGTTTCTGTACATTGTTTTTTTTCATCATTGACGTCGCTAGGCTAGCTGTATCTCAGTGTTGGTAAACGTTATCACATAAGCTAACTGCTGATATCAACGGTTTATTTTAGGTTTAGTTAGCATGATGCTACGAGCTAAACTCTAAGGCAGGAGCTTGGTTAGCTAGTTTGGAGTAACTCTGTCTGAACTGTGCTAAGCTAACAGCTTGATCATCTACTCCCAGCTAGCAGTGTTTGATCAATTCTGCTTTAAGCCCCGCCTCCTTTCTCTGACTGGTCAGCTGTCCTGTTCATCAAAGTCCAATTATCACTCCTGTTGATGACGGACGCCCCGCCCTCCTCAGTCCATCCCTGATTGGTCCAGAGCCTCAGAATGATGTCACACAGGTCATCTGGTCCATAGATATAAAGAGTAGATAGTCCAGCCCGCTGTGGCAGCCGGCTAAGCGACGTGCCTACGTGGCGCCCATCTTGAAGGGGGCAAAGTTCCCATTTAAAGCAATGCATGTACATTGAAAATAAATCATAATTTGCTCATTTCTCAACCGATTTTTGTGTGGTTTACTTTATTTTCAACGTCAAAACATGTACTATTAATAGTACTTCCTACAAATGTAACCTGCAATTTTAGTTATCACATTCTTTAACTGCAAATGTAATCTATTTATTTTTTCTTATTAATATTAATTATATATATATATATATATATGTGTGTGTATATATATATATATTTAAGCCCATTACAAAAACGTTTGATTTGAAGTTCCAGCCTCTTCCAACTTTGTTCCAAGTGTTGCTTTAAAATGGTTTATTGTACTTTTATTTACTCTTTGAGCACATTGCTCACATCTCCTGGCCCTTGGAGGCAGCTTGGTGTGAATGATGTTCAGGTGAGACATTACTACATTGCATTTGCTAACATTTGCTATTTTCTTGCCATTCTTTTATTAAAACACTGCAAAGATGCTCCACCAACTGTGGCGTGTTTGTTTTGATGGTAAGAACTACTCAGTATGTTATATCGATGACCTCTATAAAATGTTTTATCTGCATTTAAAACACACTCTTTGTATTGAAAAACTGTATCCTGACAGAATGTGCATGACATTATATTAACCAGTATCTCTGTACATTGTAATGGGGGCCAGTTGTGATTTCAGTGAGGTTTTGTGCAAATTGCGACACGTTGTGCTTGACTGTAGCGATGAAGGTATTATTTTTGGAAACATATTTTAATCTTCTGCATTTCCTTCTTCACAGGAAAACATGCTGCAGATTAGAAGATGGTGGTGTCTTGTTCTGCTGCCGTAAGCGCCCTCAGTATCACACTTTTAAACCAGATTCTTTTAAATCACGTTTTACTGTATTCACTGTCATCTGACCTGCATGAATGTTTTCATTGTGAATGTTTGTTGTCATTAAATCACCACGATCTAAAGAAGAGAGATTGCAGCAAAGAAAAAGGCAACGAGAGCAGAAAAATTACAGGTGAGGGGTCATGTGATAAATTGGTATATAGTGAAACTATTGCTCAAAGACTGATCCCCCCCACTTATTTCAGGATGTGGCTGAAGTCCCCCTGAAAATGTTTAGGCTTTCAGAATCTGCCCCTGAAGCATCAGGTATTGTTCCAGCCAGCATCGAGGTTGTTGAGGTTCCATGTCACAGAGCAGTCATTATTTCTCTGTGTACTTAAAATCAACCACTTAAATCTTGCATTGTCATTGTGCCTGTATACACCACAATCTGTTTCCTTTCTAGATCAGGCTGAGAACAGGACTGGGAACAGGAAACGGGGTATATTGCCTGAGATGGGTAGTCTAATTTCAGTGTTTTCTGCAATCTCCGAGCCTTTACTTAAACAACTGTTTTCTTTATTTTTGTTTAGGAGAATCCTTTGGTCAGGGATGCAATGGCAGCAGCCCGGTGGTGTGGGACCAGAACGTTCAAGGGAAAATTTCCCTTCTTCAAGTTGTTACCCTGGCCAAGGAGCAACGCGTGAGGGCAGTGGAACTCCTTTATGTCTGTGATGGCCAGGAAGAAGAGGAGACCGCTGATCTCAGAGAACCGTTCCTTTTTCTTTTTAGTCTGCAGGAAGACTATGAGACATTCTGTCAAGAAATCATTGACAGGAGAAACATGAAGGTGTTTTGTGCTTTTGACAGAAAAGAATAAAGTTGTGTTCAACGGTGCTGAAGCTTCATTCATTACATCTGACCCCTACAAATGTACATGGTTTGTGAGTCGTACAGACTCTGATATATTATGTCTGGCATAATCATATACAGAAAGTCTCTATACAGAGATCAGAGATTATGTTTTTGTTTCAGTTATGTAGAATGAAGGCCAAGCTAAGAGCCCTCTTTGATTTGAGGAAAGACATGTAACATTGACTGTCAGTTCAGTCTTATATCCTTGAGTGGATTAGTGACACTTTAAGAAAGTCGTTAGTGCAAAGTTTAGGAAATCTGTGTTATCAGCCAGGAATAAGCATATTCAGGTATCAGTGGCAGAGACATTGCTGCTGTCTCTGATCTCCTTTAATGTAGCTGATATAATTCAGTGTACAAAAAAATCCAAATGTGTCTATGTATGCTGTATATCACAAATTTCACTTCACTGTTTCAGTCCAGCTAGCCCTAGTTAGACAGGGTTTGAGTTAAAGAGAGTTGAACCCAAGTAAAAAGTTGTGTCGGCTATAGTATTACAACTCCTGGCAAAAATGATGGAATCACCAGTCTGGGAGGACGCTCGTTCAGTTGTTTTAATTTGTAGAAAAAAAGCAGATCACAAACATGACAAAAAACTAAAGTCATTTTATTTTGCAACTTTCTGGCTGTAAGAAACACTAAAAGATATCAAGAGGGAAAATTGTGGTAGTCAGTAACAATCACTTTTTTAGACCAAGCACAGGGATAAAATTATGGAATCAATTCTGAGGAAAAAATGATGGAATCACCCCATAAATTCTCATTCCCAAAACTAGCTCCCATATCAGATTAAATCTGCTCGTTAGTCTGCAGTTTAAAAGGAGTGATCACACCTTGGAGAGATGTTGCACCAAGTGGCTTGACATTAATCATGACTCCAACATGAGAGATGTCAACTGAAACAAAGGGGAGGATTATCAGACTTTTCAAAGAGGGTCAATCATCACGAATTGTTGGAGATATCCCAGATTGGTTCTGCAAATGATCATCAAACTGACGTGGGACTAGAAAAATTGCAGCAGCAGCATCAAAACCAAGTTTATTTGGCCCAGCAGCAACAACCAAATCCACAGTCTGCATGAGCAACAAGCTGGTTTGGTTGGAAATCAGCAAACTGGTGTGCTGCAGCAACAACTTCCAGTCACTCTTGGTCTAAAAAAGTGATTGTTACAGACTACCACAATTTTTCCTCTTGAGATCTTTTAGTGTTTCTTACAGCCAGAAAGTTGCAAATTAAAATGACTTTAGTTTTATGTCATGTTTGTTATCTGCTTTTTTTCTAAAAAAATTAAACAACTGAACAAACGTCCTCCCAGACTGGTGATTCCATAATTTTTGCCAGGGGTTGTATATGTTGTATTTGTGGGATTTGATACTACAAGAAAAATGTTTTCCCAAAGAACTACTTTTTGGCTCTAGACCTGATCCTGATATAAATAGTAATGCTGATATAAAATTAATCATGACAGTAAATCACATAAGATGCTCGGTTTCTAGGCCAGCATTTAGAAGCTGTATTGACGTTTGTGAATGTGCTATATAGTCTCCGCCACCAGATGGTGACAATAAATGAGTCAAGCTCAATGTGGGCGGAGCTCAACGTTTAACTCCGCCCACCTTGAGCCACGCCCCGATCTGCAGGCTGCAGTCACGGGCTTCTCCAGGCAGCAGGCACAGACGGGTTGGTGAATTTAATAATTAAGTTCAATAAGAACTAAAAAAAAAATACTCAAAACAGGAAACACAGGGAATGAACTCACAGGAATCGAAACTGAAACTACAGCGCACGGCTGCGGTGGGGAACTAAAAACTAAATTCAAAACGGGGAAAGGAAACTCACTCTTAGTCCAAATGGGTTCAGGAGATGGCACAGAAACAAAGCTGGTAATACTGATAGCAGGGACATGACTGGGGCGACGGAGCAGGCGGAATCAGGAGTAGATTCAGGGGTTTGTGGAGCGGAGCAGGGAGGACGATCAGACGTGGGTTCAGAGGTGAGAAGGGGAGATGTGGCAACGGTTATCCCGGGGAAAAAACAGAGTCCAGGGGGGAAGACGACATGCAGGGAACGGTGAACAGCCGGTATCAGGGTGAGTAGTGTGGAGAGGAGGATTGTCAGTGACGCCGCATCGGGGAGGTGGAGAATGCCAGGCTTTATGCAGCACTGATTGATAATCTCTCCCGGCTGCGCTCTCCGTACAGCTGTATGTCATTGTGTTAATGAGCCGGCTTGCTGCAGCCAGAGGGGTGTGACAGCTTACCATCAAAGGTAAGAGGAAATGATGCTTTTTTTAATTTACACAATGCACTAAAATGTTTTTGTTTTTTAACTGTTTACTAATACAGTCAAAGTGTACCAATGTCTGTGAATGTGTCCTCTTTAAGTGTCCCCAGTGTTTCTGTCATCCTGCAGTGATAATGTTGTCTGACGACTATTTCAGTGAAGTGGAGGAATTCTCTGGAAGGATCAAAAAGACCTGAAGAAAGAAGGCAGACTGTTCAGTTGGTACGTGCTGCTCATTTCAAAGGAGGTGTACTGGCTTTAAATGTAAAAAATAAAGTATATTTTATTAAATAAGTGAAATATGTACAGTTTATCAGATAAATCAGTGCTATATCTACTTATGCTTATTAATGTCTGTGTGTCAGGAGGAAGTGAGATCAGAGGTTTTGCAGCAGGAGTCAGAGACTTCAGTGTGTGTGTGTGTGTGTGTGTGTGTGTGTGTGTGTGTGTGTGTGTGTGTGTGTGTGTGTGTGTGTGTGTGTGTGTGTGTGTGTGTGTGTGTGTGTGTGTGTGTGTGTGTGTGTGTGTGTGTGTGTGTGTGTTTGTGTGTGTGTGTGTGTGTGTGGCTTTTATTTTTATGTCATTATCGTGTAAAATAAATATATATCTGTCTAAAGAGTTGTCCTTGTGTTTTGTCTCTTTCCTGTTAGATCTAGACTCCACAAAGGCCATTACAGACGATTCCATTAATATTTTACCTTAATAAAAATAATATTTGATAACTTGTGACACTGTAATAAGTACTACTTGTGTGAATTAAACATTTAACATCATAGGTAGAACATGAAGTAGTACTTTGTGTGGAATACTTGGTGTGGTCCAGAAAGAGCAGCCTCTGGCTCTGTAGAAACAAATACAGGGGTTAAAATGAACGGGGAATTCTCCTTGAATAAGCCTTTTGTGTTAAGTATATTTTGAGTGAAATCGCCAATTTAAAACGTAAATTGCGGTAGGTGGCGCTCTCTTTAAAAAGTGCTCTAAACTTACCGGAATTGTAGGGGCGTATTTGTGCGAGAGTATTCGTGCAGCCTCCCGCTCTGCAGACACATGCTATTGCACTGAGCAGCATCAACAATATAAAATATCATATGACAAATACTGCAAATCATGAAAGACAAATGTAAACAAACATTAGAAAGTCAAAAGAAAGTGTGAAAATTATTTATATATTTTAATCTGACATTTAAAAACATTAATAAAAGCAATAAATTATTCAATGAACATTCTAAATATGTCAAAATAAATGTAAAAATCTAAATATAAAAAATGATCTTACAAATCATAAAATATGAAAAAGTCAAGATGTGAAAATTATTTTAAAAATGTTTTAATGTATTTTAAAAATATTAAAAGTGATAAACTATTAAAAGAATATTTTAAATGTCAAAATAAACAAAACTTTTCAAATAATATATAATATAATAAAAAAGTAAATATGTATTCCAAATAATATAAATATAAATAAAAATTAAAAAGTCAAAAGAAAGCGTGAAAATTATGTTTAAAATGTTTTTAACATAAAAATATTTAAAAACATTAATAAATGTAATAAATTATTGTAGCTGCAAGGGGACAAAAGCCAGTGTCTTATTGTGCCGGTCCCAAACCCAAATAAATACAGAGGGTTGTGTCAGGAAGGGCATCCGACGTAAAACTTTGGCCAAATCAAACATGTGAATCAAATGTATGACTTCCATACCAGATCGGTCGAGGCCCGGGTTAACAACAACCGCCATCGGTGCTGTCGACCTGCAGGGTGCCGGTGGAAAATGGACGACTGTTGGTCGAAGAAGGAGAGTAGGAAGGTGTGTTCGTAGGAAGAGAGAGAAGAGGAACACCAAGAGTCTAGGACTGAGAGTAGGGACTTTGAATGTTGGGAGCAGAGGACCACATGGTGGAAGCTGAAAAAGGAAGAGTGTTGTATGACTTTCAGGAAAGAGTTGAGGCAGGCTTTGGATGGTCAGGAGGTGCTTCCAGATGACTGGACAACTACAGCAAATGTGATCAGGGAGACAGGTCGGAGAGTACTTGGTGTGTCATCTGGAAGGAAAGGAGATAAGGAGACTTGGTGGTGGAATGAGGAGATGCAGGAGTGGATCCAGAGAAAGAGGTTAGCTAAGAAGAAGTGGGACACTGAGAGGACTGAAGAGAGTAGACAGGAGTACAGGGAGATGCAGCATAAGGTGAAAGTAGAGGTGGCAAAGGCCAAACAAGGGGCTTACGATGACTTGTATGCTCGGTTGGACAGTAAGGAGGGAGAGACTGATCTGTACAGTTTGGCAAGGCAGAGAGACAGAGATGGGAAGGACGTGCAGCAGGTTAGGGTGATAAAGGATAAGGATGGAAGTGTGTTGACAGGTGCCAATAGTGTGATGGGAAGATGGAAAGAGTACTTTGAAGAGTTGATGAATGAGGAAAATGAGAGAGAACGAAGAGTAGAAGAGGCGACTGTTGTGGACCAGGAAGTAGCAAAGATTAGTAAGGATGAAGTGAGGAGGGCATTGAAGAGGATGAAGAGTGGAAAGGCACTTGGTCCTGATGATATACCTGTGGAGGTATGGAAGTGTCTCGGAGAGGTAGCAGTAGAGTTTCTGACTGGGTTGTTCAACAGGATCTTAGATAGCGAGAAGATGCCCGAGGAATGGAGGAGAAGTGTGCTGGTGCCCATCTTTAAGAACAAGGGAGATGTGCAGAGTTGTGACAACTACAGAGGAATAAAGCTGATGAGCCACACGATGAAGCTATGGGAAAGAGTAGTTGAAGCTAGACTAAGGGCAGAGGTGAACATCTGTGAGCAGCAGTATGGTTTCATGCCAAGAAAGAGTACAACAGATGCAATATTTGCTTTGAGGATGTTGATAGATAAGTACAGAGAAGGTCAGAAGGAGCTGCATTGTGTCTTTGTAGATCTGGAGAAAGCTTCTGACAGGGTGCCCAGAGAGGAACTGTGGTTTTGTATGAGGAAGTCTGGAGTGGCAGAGAAGTATGTTAGAGTGGTGCAGGACATGTATGAGGACTGTAAGACAGTGGTGAGGTGTGCTGTAGGAGTAACAGAGGAGTTCAAGGTGGAGGTGGGAGTACATCAGGGATCAGCTCTGAGCCCCTTCTTGTTTGCTATGGTGATGGACAGGATGACAGACGAGGTTAGACAGGAGTCTCCATGGACTATGATGTTTGCAGATGACATTGTGATCTGTAGTGAGAGCAGGGAACAGGTGGAGGAGAAGCTAGAGGCGTGGAGGTTTGCCCTGGAAAGGAGAGGAATGAAGGTTAGCCGCAGCAAGACGGAGTATCTGTGTGTGAATGAGAGGGACCCAAGTGGAAGAGTGAGGTTACAGGGAGAAGAGATCAAGAAGGTGGAGGATTTTAAGTACTTAGGGTCAACAGTCCAGAGCAATGGAGAGTGTGGAAAAGAGGTGAAGAAGCGTGTACAGGCAGGCTGGAACGGCTGGAGAAAAGTGTCAGGTGTGATGTGTGATAGAAGAGTTTCAGCTAAAATGAAAGGAAAGGTTTACAAAACTGTGGTGAGACCAGCCATGTTGTTTGGTCTGGAGACAGTGTCCCTGAGGAAAAGACAGGAGGCAGAGCTGGAGGTAGCAGAACTGAAGATGCTGAGGTTCTCTTTGGGAGTGACCAGGATGGATAGGATCAGGAATGAGGACATCAGAGGGACAGCACATGTTAGAGGCTTTGGAGATAAAGTCAGAGAGGCCAGACTGAGATGGTTCAGACATGTCCAGAGGAGAGAGAGTGAATATATTGGTAGAAGGATGCTGAGTTTCCCACTGCCAGGCAGGAGGCCTAGAGGAAGACCAAAGAGGAGGTTTATGGATGTGGTTAAAGAGGACATGAAGGTAGTTGGTGTGAGAGAAGAGGATGCAGCAGACAGGGTTAGATGGAGGCAATTGATTCGCTGTGGAGACCCCTGAAGGGAAAAGCTGAAAGGTAAAGAAGAAGAAGAAGAATTACATTTACAATTAAATCTTTTGATCTCAGAACATTTTCTACACATCTAAGTATTTACATTTATATATGTAATGGCTGAACTGAAAAGAGTCCCTGGCCTCTGGACCTAAATAATAAGACAACTAAAATTGCAGGTTACATTTGGAGGAAGCCTTTTTTAGTGTTTTTCTTTTTCAGATCAAATAGTCTCTATCAATAGCACATGTTTTGAAGTTGACAATAAGGTAGACCACACGAAAATCAGTTGAGAAATGAGCAAATTATGATTTATTTTCTTTTCTTTTTTTTTTGTGTCCTGTCCAGCAACAGAGCAGGCAGAATGAGGATCTGGCTGCTGCATTGTGCCACACAAGTTTGCTTTTCCAAGGGGAGATCGTAAGTATAAGACTCCCCTTGATACTGTACAGTAATTTATTTAGATTGAATACTTGTTGATTAGTTAAATATACATAAATTTGCCGGACCTGACAGGGGAAAGGCAGGAAGAAAGAAACGAGAAAAGAAAAAGAAAAAAACAAAAAAACAAAGGGGGATAGAGAAGAGAAAAGGAAAAGTGCAAGAATACCATTATCTTTCAATTGAAACCGACACAACAGACAACAAGCTAGTACACCTTAACAAAGACACACCGGAACGCATCCTACAGGTTTTGTTAGGAAACACAGCTAGTAATTATTCGAATCATCTATGTGAAACACACAAACTGAGGAAACATGTCTTTTGATATTTTGGCACCAGGACAAACTTAACACCCCCCAAGACAACATGGTTGCTATGTCCACATGCAGAGTACGGTGCAATTGTGACTGTGATCATGCAACTATGACCTCTGACCTCCGTGAAGGCCAGAAGTGGGCCGAGAGCCCACAAGACCCAGGCGAGCCGGCAGCGATCCCAGAGCAGAGATCCGAGCCACCAAACCACGAGGACGACCACGGACCGGCCCGGAAGGGGGCAGAGGGAGAACCCGGCCAGGACCCCCAGCGCCCAGCGGGGCCGGGCCCCAGGCGACCAAGATCGGCGGCCGCCGACCCCGCCAGGGGCCGGAGGCCCAGGGTGGACCCAGCACAGGACCCCGGGCCCCAGGCATCCAAGAGGCAACCCCCGCCCCCCCAGGCAGAGGGTCAACATCACCAGGGGAACCAGCCACCACAGACGGCCACCCGGCATGGGCCGGCGCCCCCGCCGCAGCCAAAGATCCAGGGCACCGCCACTGACAGAGGAGAATCCAACACCAATCTATTTTCATGTTGTAGTTTTGGTAGAGTAATTGAACTAAAGAACTGATTAATGTCCTCTTCTGTTGTGTTTATATGTGATTTGTATAATCCTTTATAGAAATCTCTAAAGGTATCATTTATCTTATCTGGGTCATGGCTGATGTTTCCATCTCGGTCTTTGACAGCAGAGATTGTTGTTTTCTCTTTGTTCACTTTTAATTGATTGGCCAGAAATTTACCAGATTTATTGCTATGTTCAAAGTTCTCTAAGCGAAGTCTTTGCACCATGAATTTAGTTTTTTTATCTATAATTTCATTAAGTTCAAGTTTAGCTTGTCTTATATCCTTCAGCGTGTGCTCCTCTGGAGAAACACAATAAGCTTCCTCCAAGGATTGAATAAGAAGTTCTAACTCTGAGATTCTTGAGACCTCTTTCTTTTTCTTATGTGAAGAGAAAGATATTATTTTTCCTCTCAAAACTGCTTTTCCTGCTTCCCACAGAAGACACGCTGATGTTTCTGGCAAGTCGTTATCTTCTAGATATATAGACCATTCTCTTTTAACATAGCTGATAAATTCGGGATCTTTAAGTAATGATGTGTTAAATCTCCAGTTTGTAGCTGGGGGTTTATTATTCTTATTTTTAAGGGTAAATAATACAGGTGCATGATCGCTAATGGTAATGGGATGGATTTTGATTTCTGAAATGTCATTCATCAGCGTGTTGCTAATTAAGAAATAATCTAGTCTAGAGTAAGAACGATGAGCTGAAGAAAAGAATGTGTATTCTCTTACGGTATGGTGATGAGAACGCCACGCATCACAAAGACCAAAATCCTTCATATACACACGTGGACAAAATTGTTGGTACCCCTCAGTTAAAGAAGGAAAAACCCACAATTCTCACTGAAATCACTTGAAACTCACAAAAGTAACAATAAATAAAAATTTATTGAAAATTAAATAATCAAAATCAGCCATCACTTTTGAATTGTTGATTAACATAATTATTTAAAAAAACAAACTAATGAAATAGGGCTGGACAAAAATAATGGTACCCATAACTTAATATTTTGTTGCACAACCTTTTGAGGCAATCACTGCAATTAAACGATTTCTGTATTTGTCAATGAGCGTTCTGCAGCTGTCAACAGGTATTTTGGCCCACTCCTCATGAGCAAACAGCTCCAGTTGTCTCAGGTTTGATGGGTGTCTTCTCCAAATGGCATGTTTCAGCTCCTTCCACATATGTTCAATGGGATTCAGATCTGGGCTCATAGAAGGCCACTTTAGAATAGTCCAACGCTTTTCTCTCAGCCATTCTTGGGTGTTTTTGGCTGTGTGTTTTGGATCATTGTCCTGTTGGAAGACCCATGACCTGCGACTGAGACCAAGCTTTCTGACACTAGGCAGCACATTTCTCTCCAGAATGCCTTGATAGTCTTCAGATTTCATCGTACCTTGCACACTTTCAAGACACCCTGTGCCAGATGCAGCAAAGCAGCCCCAAAACATTACTGAGCCTCCTCCATGTTTCACCGTAGGGACAGTGTTCTTTTCTTCGTATGCTTGGTTTTTGAGTCTATGAACATAGAGTTGATGTGCCTTACCAAAAAGCTCCAGTTTGGTCTCATCTGTCCAAAGGACATTCTCCCAGAAGCTTTGTGGCTTGTCAACATGCATTTTTGCAAATTCCAGTCTGGCTTTTTATGAGTTTTTTTCAGCAGTGGTGTCCTCCTTGGTCGTCTCCCATGAAGTCCACTTTGGCTCAAACAACGACGAATGGTGCGATCTGACACTGATGTACCTTGGCCTTGGAGTTCACCTTTAATTTCTTTGGAGGTTGCTCTGGGCTCTTTGGATACAATTCCAATGATCCGTCTCTTCAATTTGTCGTCAATTTTCCTCTTGCGGCCACGTCCAGGGAGGTTGGCTACTGTCCCGTGGGTCTTGAACTTCTGAATAATATGAGCCACTGTTGTCACAGGAACTTCAAGCTGTTTAGAGATGGTCTTATAGCCTTTACCTTTAAGATGTTTGTCTATCATTTTTTTTCGGATGTCCTGGGACAATTCTCTCCTTCGCTTTCTGTTGTCCATGTTCAGTGTGGTACACACCTTTTCACCAAACAGCAGGGTGACTACTTGTCTCCCTTTAAATAGGCAGACTGACTGATTATGAGTTTGGAAACACCTGTGATGTCAATTAAATGACACACCTGAGTTAATCATGTCACTCTGGTCAAATAGTTTTCAATCTTTTATAGAGGTACCATCATTTTTGTCCAGGCCTGTTTCATTAGTTTGTTTTTTTAAATAATTATGTTAATCAACAATTCAAAAGTGATGGCTGTTTTTGATTATTTAATTTTCAATAAATTTTTATTTATTGTTACTTTTGTGAGTTTCAAGTGATTTCAGTGAGAATTGTGGGTTTTTCCTTCTTTAACTGAGGGGTACCAACAATTTTGTCCACGTGTGTAGAACATTCCATTTCCTTGAAGTAGTTTTTCTGCTGCTTAACTTTATTGTGTTCCTGTATTAGATGACAGTGAATAGTACTGATCATAAATCTACCATTATCCAGGATGCAGTACTGTAGCTACCTCCAGAAAATACAAGAACCTAAACTCTGTCCCACCATGGAGCATCCTGTTCTATTTTATTGTCATGTATGGGATCATATTGTAGGAGATGCTATTAAAATGTGGTTGAAGACAAATGAAGAACACAGTCAATGAGTTCCAGACAAAATCTGATCAATAAAGATTTTTATTACTAACAAGAAAAGAGAACATGCAGGAAGTGTGAAATTCAACATGACATAGATTTAAAATAATTGCTAATCCATGATAAGAACTTAATAATCCCCACAAATGTGTGAATCCCTGAGCTCAGCAGTAGTTAGTTGATTATTAATGCAGTCTAAATGTCAGCAGTCACAATCAGCAGAAATAGAAGAAAAGCTTCAAGTGTAGGAACAGAAAGATGCTTCAAACGGAACAAAGATGAAATGTCTGTAAATCCTCTTTAAAGCAGTCTGAGCTACGTATGAGTCCTGGAAAACATTTCTGTACAACTACCAACAAGTTAGCAACAGAGCAGCTGTGATGATCAAATATAGGCCAGCTTTAGCTTTGACCACAGAGAGGCGCTGATGTTGGAGTGACGAGGAACTCTGGAAAGAAGACCTGGTCTTTGGAGGACTAATATGAAGATTGGTCCTCTTTAGGGGAGGAGTGATCCATAATCTGGAGAGTTAGAGTGTCTTTGGCCACTCGTTATCTCTTCCACAACACCAAAACATTTCCTCCATTCTCCAGCCGCTGCATACTCATCGAAGGAAAGGAAAGACTCCATGCAACATTCAGAGAACGTTTGAAGAACTAGTTGGAGAACAGTGTTCTAGTTTTAGAACGTCTTTAGACAACGTTATTCTACACAGAAGAACATTCTGGAAACTCACAAACTGAGAACACCACTCTTTGCTTTCTCACAATGTTTTGAGAACAAAAATGAAAATAAATTCATGAAAGCTGTTTGTTGTGGTGAACTTGTAGCGTATAAAAGTGAATATTAGTGGGCAGAAACACATTTACATTTTTAGGTTTGGTATTTAGACACTTAGCCTTTAATAAAACATGAAGGAACTAGAAAAGGAACAGGAACTACATCAGTGTAGGTTGAGGACAAAGAAAAGAAATGCTCACCCGAGCTGTATTTTTGAGCCTTTTAATGGTATTTCGGTCTTCAAATGTCTGATTTCTGCAGAACAGCTTCTCCTCATGGTGACAGCAGATGTAACAATCTCCATCGATCAGCACCGACATCGGCCACATCATGCCGATGAAGATTGCTCTAATGATCCAGAGCTTCAAAAAGCACCGAAACCCCACCCCCGTGCCCTTCAGGCAGAATTTTAGGAGTGCCTGAAAGGATCCGTCCAACCACAGCACCATGAAAAATATTATAATTGCAGGGAGGATCATGTAGGACCAGCAAACACTGGTTTGGTCTTCGCAGGTACATTCAAGGTCCTTGTCTAATATGACATGGTAGAAAAAGATCCCAATGAGTGTGGTGTAGACACCAACTGATTTAGTGACTTGGGTCACAAAAAGGTACAGTGCGTCTTTCAGGCTGTTCATGTTCAACAGGTTTGAATCTTCTGAGGAAAAACAGTCACATATATTCAAACAACAGGAACCCAAGCATTTCCTGTAGCTGCCCTGAAGATGCTGCTGAAGCTGCAAGCCTAACCCGTAGTTCTTCAAAAATATGTCCGTTCTGTCACAAATTCGACAGATAGTGCTGTTGTACCAGAAACCAACGCCCATAGATGGGCATCAATTCTTTATTGTGGCATAACCTCCGTTCTTCTTCCTCTTTTACTTGTTGTTTGGCTCAGTTCAGGCACCAAAATGTCTTGGTGAAGTTTAGACAAAGTTCCTGGTTTGGATTACAGGTTCTTCATATTCTGACATTAAATCCATCAGTTCTTCCTCTATTACCTCCTCAGAACCAGCTGGTTCTTCATCTACACTAACTTTATTTATGATCAGAGTTCTACCTTCATTCTATGAATCATTTCAGAGTTTCAGGTCCTTGAACTACATAGAGGTGGATCCAAAAAGTCCATATTCTCTGTTTTTTTCTGTGTCTGCTGACCCTGACATCACGTTCTATGTGTTTCAGTTCACATCACGACTACACTGAGAGCATTATTACTGCACTGAGCAGCATCACTAACAGATCCTTCCACTGCCTTCACTAAAGTTTAGAAGCATTTACCTCCCTTACTCATGTCAACAATCCGTCTTAAAATTTTCCAAGGGGATGAGTAAACCACCTGTCCATCTCATAGTCCGTTCTCCCATCACTGAACAAGACCATGAGCAGCACTTAGCTCTTCCTAGATGCTGCAACTTCTGTCAGTTTTGTAGGATTCTTGGTCAATAATGGTCTCCACACCATCTCCACCTAATTCTCACAACTTCCCAAAGAAACTCTCCATCCATCTTTAGCAGGATTTGAATGTTACCATGGCCCTCCTTTGGAGCCACCAACAGTCCACCCATCCATCCATCCATCCATCCATCCATCCATCCATCCATCCATCCATCCATCCATCCATCCTCATTAGGGCAGGAGTCTGTCCCAGCTGACTCGGGTGAAGACAGGGGACACCCTGGACAGGTCACCAGTCTGTCACAGGGTTACATATACAGACACACAATCACACTCACATTCACACCTACGGACAATTTAGAGTAACCAATTAACCTCATCATGTTTTGGGACTGTGGGAGGAAGCCGGAGTACCCGGAGAAAACCCACACAGGCCCAAACTCTATGCAGAAAGATCCCAGTAGGGCTGGGACGCGAACTGGTGATCTTTGAGCTGCAAGGCCAAAGTACTAACCACTAAGTCACTGTGCAGCCTCCACTAATAGTCAAGAAAAATAAATGTAAAAAACCCAACCTCATCATGATTATTAACAGAAGTCAAAGCTACTCTCCTGCAGTCATGTCTTTCATACGCTGCTTCACGTCATGTCTGTTACCATCCAGCTCATTCCCTGGACTGAAAACATCCTGGACTACTTCAACAATATCACTGATTCCCTTCACTCTCTACTTTCCATCATTCAGCGTAGCCACATTGTCCAGCCTCATGTCATTTGCTCACCTCCATAATTACTCACAGCACTTTGGCAGCAGATATATTTTTATTTTATGGTCATGTCCAGCAGCATGATACATATCCTACACTCACACCTTTAGTCAGCTCTGTAGAATCCTTGTTTTGGCTGGCCTTCCTTGGTTTTCTGCTGAGTACAGGAGGTCCTCGACTTATGTCGACTTATGGCCTGGCAGCCATAATGATGTTAAACAAATGTAAACAAAACCGTCTTATATAACCGCGTAACTACTGTACATTCAGTATTCATCCGCTCTGCCTACTAACTAGTTCCACTGAACCAGTTCTGACTTAACAACAAAACGCCGTATGTTTAAACCAAGGACCAGTCCATAATCAGTTCCAATGTCATGGCGAAATGACATAAGTCAAGGACATCATAAACTGAGGATCTTCTGTACCGAGTTAACTGTAATGTTGACTGATGAGTCGAGTTCGATAAAATCTTCATCTATCCCTGTTTGAGTGGATTTTTCTTTTTTGGAACAACAGACCAATCACTTTGTTCCTCCTTTTACTACTGTGGATTCAACCCCACAACCATCTAGAACCTTTACCTCCTACATTTGAATTCTGCTGCTTTTGAATTATTGCAAAGATCTAAACTTTATACCAAGTTGGACCCCAGAAATGTTTACCACGTGGTCAGAATTAGGGAGGATGATGAATGGAAGACAGCGTTTACCACTCCAAGTAGACTCTATGAGGACTTAGTCCTGCCCTGTGGACTCGCCAATGCTCCTGCTGAATTTCAGGTCCTTGTTAATGATGTTCTGATGGACATCCTTAATGTCTTTGTGGATCTGGATGATACTGTCATCTTTGTAGTGGCTCCTTGGATTAATTCAGCAAGACACAGAGAGTTTCAAACGGGTGTTGATTTATTCTCTCTCGACGAGCACCATGTATCACAAACACCGTGAAAACTACAGAATACAAAATGCCTCACTGTAGTATCACAAATCACTCAGATAAATGGTTGTATTTATGTAGCGCTTTACATAATACGTCACATTCACCCATACATTCACACACTGATGGCGGAAGTTGCCATGCAAGGCCACAATCATGTTCACATATTAATCATGTTTAGAACCAATACAAGCAAATATAACTCATCAGATAATGCATATTTAACATTTTCATACCTCATTCTGCTCTCCAAGGGCGCTAACTTAAGTGTTAGCCATCAGCTAGCATGCTTTCTAGCTCAATACACACTTACGCACGTTGCTGTTCAGGGCTAGGAACACAAAATAATGAGGTAAATCACAACTTTTCCTAATACAATTCAAACAGATAAACATGATGAATAACTACTGTTTTGAGACAGTGTTTATCGTTCCTCCAACAATGTGTGAGCACAATATTGTGTAGACAGAAACAGGAGGTTCGGCATCACAAAATAGCAGAAGAAGAAACGCGTGCTCAACAAAATAAAAGCGGAACAGACCACAAGGTGGCACTGCAGGACTACAATGTCTTGTTAACACATAAACAATAATGTGCAGGAGAATAATACTACACTTTATCAGACATTTACAATCTTCTCTTCTGGCCTCCAGGCCTACATCATACACGTCTTCCAGGTTCTTCAGCTTCATGTTAAAGCAGAGAAATGCAAGTTCCACATCCCAAGATGGTAAAACTGGTTGTAGGAGGCAGAGCATTGCTTCTCCAGGGTGGTGGTTTGTATCCCTCTAACCAAAATACAGTCTGACTAAGAGATGGTGGAAATGATGGTGTCTCATGTGTTCTGACTGCACAGACTCTTGAGGGATGTGATGTTTGACCAAAGTGTTCCTGAGCAACACACTGAACCCCAACATGCTCTCCATGACACCTGGCATGGAAGTTCTGTTGTTATTGGTGTGAATGGATGAATGAGGAACACACTATAAAGCACTCTGAGGACCACTAAGGTAGAAAGGTGATGTATAACTGCAGACCATTTACAGATGGAAAGACCAAACTGGGAAGATCAGCCTCCACTGTCTGACTTCCTGTGATCCAGAGTCCTGTAAGTTTTGCTGGCCTTTTCCCTGTTGAAAGTGAATCCTTCTGCTGTGAGGCTGACCTTCATCCATCCACTAGAATCCATCCCATGTTCATGTCTGGTCCACTGGTTCTGGCCACCTCCCCCCACCACAGACACCTTCAGACATCCCATCTCATCAGTTTCACCATCGTTCAAACCTTGAGTCACTCCTCACCTGGCAGTTTCAGCATCATTCACACAAACAAATCCCTCCCTGAGTGGTTTTACTGCAGTTAACTCCTTGAGTCATTCATCTTCAGAAACTTTCACCATAAAAACCTGAAGTCATCCTGGAGTTGTCCTTCTCTAAACAGTTTTACCTTCATTCACACTCAAACATTTCCCTCTCCAGGCAGTTCCACCAGAATTAACACCTCGATCCATTTCTGTCCAGCAGTTTAAGCAGCTTTAACATCTTGGTTGAGGCCTCCAGTCAGTTTCAGCTCTGTTAACAGCTTGATCCATTCCTCCCCAGACAGCTTCACCACAAACACCTTCAGTCATTTATCCCAGTCTGACAACAGTTACCACCTTGAGTCTCCTTCGTTTGGTCGTTTCACCAACATTCACAGATGAACCCATCCCTCTCCAGGTAGTTTAACCATTCAGAGCTTGACTTACCTTCACCTGACAGCTTCAGCTCCATTAACATCTTAAATCTTCCTGCCCCCATAAGTTTCATCATTTATACTTTGAGTCGACCGTCCATGGACAGTTTCAGAATAAATAACTCCTTCATCCATTCCTCCCTGAGCAGTTCAACCACCAATAACATCTGGACTCATGTCAATCTCAGAGCATTCATCATGTGATTTGGGGCTGAGAATAAATATCTGGAGCTGCTCACCAGGCAGCTGAAGCCATGAATGAAGGTAAAACGTCTTCAAGAACTAAAAGGAAGTCTAGTTACTTTTTACTGAAGGATTATTGTAAACATAGAAATGTAAAGGTAGAGGCCTGTGGTGTTTCCATGAGGACTTATAAACTGTGAATAGAGCAAAGTAACATCAGAATAACGTTTACTGATAAACTCTTTCATGTCTTTCTGCTCATCCAGCAGCTGAAACATGACTGAAGTTGGTTGTTTCATCAGAGCTCATCATGTGTTCCATGTTCCTGTTGACCTTTAAATATTGAACTCAGAACGTTTTTCCTCCAAACCTGATTAGAACTGAACCTCAATCAGACTGATCAGCATCCAGACTGCAGCTCAGTTTAATATCAAATGTAATCTGGAAAACAAATCTGAAGTTTCTGGGAGACAACCACTGACTTGTAATCTGCAAACAGAACACTAGAGGTCAGTGTTTCATCAGTTTCTACTCCAACATTAAACATTAAACCCTCAGAACCATCTTTGGTTCTTCATCTGCAGTAACTTTATCAATGATCAGAGTTCTACCTTCATTCTGTCAATATCTCCAGAGTTCCAGGTCCTTGAAATCCATAGAGGAGAACAACCCCTATAGAAAGTTCTAGAGTAGACCTACCGACAGCTGTTGTTGGTAGGTCTACTCTAGAACTTTCTCCAGTGGACGTTCTCCTTTCTTGCTTCCAGTCTTTAAGTTTATTCTGACTTAGAACATTCAGAACTGGAGACTTCCAGGTGCTTGAAGTCGTTTTTACTGCTGCTTAACTTTACTATGTAACTGTATTAGATGGTTTCTGTTCATGCTTTCTGTCACCATCTCTGAGCATCAGTATTATGGGATGAATCATAATTTCATGTCACAAAGAGACAAAACTTTCAGAAAGACACGTACAACAATAAAAACATCACAATGAACGCTAAAAGCTGGACACAAGACCACACAAACGAAGAGAAACACGCGATAAAATTACACAAAACAAGACAAATGAAGCAAAAATACAAAAATCAGACATAAAACAAGAATAACGAAACAAAAAATGTCACAAAACATGAAAAACGAGATGCAAAATGAACACCCAGATCAGTTTTACATCCATCCAGGAGTCACAGTCAGTACATGGAATCTGGGTTTTGTTCTTTCTTTTCATCACCATCTTTGAGCATCAGTATTATGGGATGTATTATAGTGTAAACAGCAAACCTGCAGCAGTTTATGTTCTCTGACATAGAGCCAAAAAACATGGCACAATACTGGTCGCCTGAAAAACCAAAAACGGATCCTAAATGTCTTAGACTTGTTCAAAATGACTCAAAATTGACCAAAGTGACTCCTAATTTATCGAAAGTGAGTGAAAAACAATCCTAAAAGACTGAAAACTTGACTAAAAATTACAAAAATGTGTCCACAATTATGCAAACGCCTGTGTTAAATTAATTTAAATCTTACCACAATCCCAAAAAACCTTTCCAAAATAAAGAATAATGGTCCAGAATGGCTTAAAATTTCTTCCAAACGCAGCAGTCATGTCAAAATATAACACTGGAACTCCTTAAGTTAGTTAAAAGGAACAGATTTCAAATGTTTTTCATCTGTCAGCGGAGGATTTCAAGATCATTCTTAGACCCACTGACCCACTGATAAACTGGTTAAAATGTCCCTGAAGTGAAAAGCTGGACTTTATAATAAATAAATAAATTAAATTAAATGAACATTTAAAACAGATGAGATCATCAGGAGTTAATAATAAGAAATAAAGCTCAATTTACTGCAATTTGCTCTAAGATTTTAATGTAAAACTCAAGATTTTTAAGTGCAGTTCCCTGTTTATACAGCAGATGGAGACACTGTCTGCAGAAAATCTCTGCAGTCTCTGAGCTGAGCTGTGAGAAGAACCAAAGATAAGACGAACACTAGAACATCTCACTCTGACTGGTTTTCCGTGGACCAGAATACCAGGCTCCTGTCTTCATGGTGTCACTGGACAAACTGGTTTTTACAGTAAATGAAGAATGTTTGGCTGATTAGCAGACAGGAGGCACTTTATGATCACAGCAGGTTAATATTAATATGACTGAAATACATAATTAATATACAAGAATACATGAAAGCAAAATAAAGAGATAAGAGTAGTTCTGAACAATGTTTGTTCAATTGTTATTTTGTGATTGTATCATTGTGACTGTCATCTGCTTCCAGTAATATTCTAAAAAATACAGACTTTAAAGGGTCCATATAGCTTCTGTGTTATACTTGATTTGTGTGTGTGTGTGTGTGTGTGTGTGTGTGTGTGTGTGTGTATGATGAAGATCAACTTCAATATGAGTCATTTTATAAAAGATTTGCCATTTTGTAAAAATTCACAGACATTTCAGCCTTTTGAATGTCATTTTAAAAAGGTTTTGAACTATTTGTGATAAATGACAAGGCTTTTTAATGTATTTGAGTGATTCTAGACAGTTGTTTGCGATTTAATTTATTTTTGTATCATTTTTGATCTTTTTGGATATTTTTTGTGTCAATCTGGAAAAAAATATTTCCAGGTAAAAAATTTTAGACATTGTCATTTTTGATCTTCAGTTGTCATTTGAAGTCATTTTGGATTTTTAAAATTATGTTTATTTTGTCATTTTGTACAATTTTGAGTCTTTTTTTTTTTTTATAAAAGAAAGATTTGGCCATTTTAGGCTAATTATAAGGCATTATCTCTGCATCCTTAGTAAGTAGGTAGAATTTATATATATAGCACCTTACACAGACTCAAAAATCACAAAGTCTTTTACAACAACAATTAAACAAAAATAGAAACAAAAATAATGTTGCTAATATTAAAATAATAAATGTATAGATGTCATTTGTACACATTCTAAGTCATTTTAGATGCTTTTTGGCATTTGTTTGATAGTTTTGTTCAATTTTCGAGTCATCATTTGGGATTTCTTTACTTTGTTGTCATTTTAGGTCATTCTGAACAAATTTCAGTTCATTTTGTCATCATCTGATAATTAATCGATCAAGTAGAAACTTTTATCAGATTCAGTTTTTTATAAGAAATCGTCCAGAAGCACAGCACCGTACAATATGATAAAGAAAATATATATTTTAGAACATTAAAGCATGTAAACATATTCTAGTTGACCCAGTAAATGAAATTATAAACCGGTAAAACTGTGCAGAAACGTTGCACTTTAAAAGACTGCAGTACCAGTGAGGACCTGTGGAGGCAGCAGAGAGACAACGGACCCCTAATGTCAGACAAATGAGATCACACACACACACACACAGCGGGTTTATACAGACGTTTTATGTATTTTCATGTTTTTTTCTTTCTTCTTCTTCTCTCCAGACTCATTCTAAACCACACTAGAACAGTTAAAAGGTTCCTCCGGTCGCCGGGCGGAGCTCAGACACACACAGGCAGCGACACACCTCATTGGCTGACGGTGGCACCCGAGCAGCCAGTGAAAAACTGGATAAAAGAGCAATTTTTTAAAAAAAGCAGCCAAGGCGCCGAGTAACGGATCAATTAGTCATTAACACACACACACACACACACACACACACACACACACACACACACACACACACACACACACACACAGTCTCTCTCTCTCTGTTTGTGTGTGTGTGTGTGTGTGTGTGTGAGGACCATCTTCATATTGTGAACATCACTGGACCAGTTTTTCAGTCCCTGTGAGGACCTTCTTCATAGCAGAGTTTCTATTATTTTGACTCATTCAGACCCAAATTCACCTGAAATCAGGTTTTCAAATGATAGAAATTTGCTGTTTGTCGTCACATTTGCAGCTACAGAGGTTAAAACTGTGGTGTCTGTTGTGTTTTCCTCCATAACATCCATTTTCATGATAGAATATTATTTTTATGTTGCGTCTTTTTCAGTGTCTTTTGCCTGCTTTTTAATTTTTTCAATATCTTGAATTTTTCTTGGTCTTTTAAAAATTATTTTAACCCATTGATTCAATGTAGTTTTTACTATATTGTTTTTGTTTATTTTAGCTATATTGTTATATTTTTTTGTTTTGTTAATTTTTTGTATTCTTGTCAAAAAATTATTTTAGTTTAGTTTTGTCTTCTAAATCTATTTTATATATTTTCTAAATCTACTTTTTCATTGTGTTTTTATTTATAATATTTTGTTTGCCTTTACATTTTTCAAATATTTAGTTTAATTTTAATATTTTGTCTTGTTGACCTATTTTTTAAAATATTATATTTATGGTACTTTTTATGTTTTGTTAAACACACACACACACACACACTCACACACACACACACACGGTACATTATCATTTGAATTAATACTTAAATAATATTTTGTCATTTTCCAGTTTTATAATATGTTTTGGCTTTTTCATGTTTTGTTTATCAATACATTTTCATTGTTTTCAAGTCTTATTCAGAATTGTTTATTTTATTTTTATTTTTTGCCTTTCTAATCAATTTTTAATCTGTATTTTAGTTTTAATTAAATTTATGGTAATCTTTTTTTAGTTTGGTCCTTTCTATAATTTCTTCTTGTTTAGATTCTTTATTTTATTTTCATCGTGTTTTTAATCCAATTTTTATTCATTTTGTCTTTCATATTTAGATAAAATCGGAGCTGTGTTTCACCCAGCAGCAGATCCTCTGAAGTCTCCCGTCAGTCTGACTCCAACAGTCGCCATGTTTCAGCGTCTCTCCGTCGTCGTGTTTCTGCTCTGACAGATTTTTATTTCAGACTCATCGATCGGCTGCGACTGAAACCGTGAAACCTCCTGAGAGACGCCGTCGGTTATCAGCGGCGAGCAGAAGCTGGATCTGGCCGAGTTTGGAGGTTCAGACAGAGGCTAAGAGTGTGTTACCGTGTGTGTGTGTGTGTGTGTGTGTGTGTGTGTGTGTGTGTGTGTGTGTGTGTGTGTGTGTGTGTGTCACGCTGCATGGATAAAACGATTAGCGAAATACAGACATGAGGAGGAAGAAAGGATGGACTTTAGAGGAAGCAGGAGAGAGATGAAGGAAATAAGGAAACAAGCACAAAAACACAAAAAATAATAAAATAATACAGCATAGTTAGCATGCTAACCTAGTAGCATGCTAGCCTATTAGCTTCCTTTTAAACTCTCTGGAAGCTGAACATGTGATCTAAACTCTATGTTTCAGCTTTTATTCTGGTAGTCATGAGCATCCTTGTGGTTCGTGTCCACAAGATCCATCACTTCCAGAGCATTCTGGTAGCATCGCCCGCTAGCTGTGTGCAGCTCATTTGCATAAAGTTGAGATTTTGGCTATTTTATGCTAATTAGAATTAGAATTAGAAAATCTTTCTTGTCCCAATTTGAGCAATTTGATTTGCAACAGCAGTCAACAGTGAAGTTCATACCATTAAAAAAACAACAAAAAACAGTATAATACAATACATAGAAACATAGATACAAAGGATATAATTATGAATGTCATCAGGTAAGTTATTATGACCATATACACTCAACAAAAACATAAACACAACACTTTTGTTTTTGCTCCCATTTTTTTTTAGATGAACTCAAAGATCAAAAACTTTTTCCACAAACACAATATCACCATTTCTCTCAAATATTGTTCACAAATCTGTCTAAATCTGTGATAGTGAGCACTTCTCCTTTGCTGAGATAATCCATCCCACCTCACAGGTGTGCCTCAGACTGCCCACAGTAAAAGGACACTCTGAAAGGTGCAGTTTTATCACAGGACAAAGCCACAGATGTGGCAAGATCTGAGGGAGCGTGGAATTGGCATGCTGACAGCAGGAATGTCAACCAGAGCTGTTGCTGGTGTATTGAATGTTCATTTCTCTACCATAAGCCGTCTCCAAAGGCGTTTCAGAGAATTTGGCAGCACATCCATCCAGCCTCACAACCTCAGACCACGTGTAACCACAGCAGCCCAGCGCAGCAAGACGGAGTATCTGTGTGTGAATGAGAGGGACCAAGTGGAAGAGTGAGGTTACAGGGAGAAGAGATCAAGAAGGTGGAGGATTTTAAGTACTTAGGGTCAACAGTCCAGAGCAATGGAGAGTGTGGAAAAGAGGTGAAGAAGCGTGTACAGGCAGGCTGGAACGGCTGGAGAAAAGTGTCAGGTGTGATGTGTGATAGAAGAGTTTCAGCTAAAATGAAAGGAAAGGTTTACAAAACTGTGGTGAGACCAGCCATGTTGTTTGGTCTGGAGACAGTGTCCCTGAGGAAAAGACAGGAGGCAGAGCTGGAGGTAGCAGAACTGAAGATGCTGAGGTTCTCTTTGGGAGTGACCAGGATGGATAGGATCAGGAATGAGAACATCAGAGGGACAGCACATGTTAGAGGCTTTGGAGATAAAGTCAGAGAGGCCAGACTGAGATGGTTCAGACATGTCCAGAGGAGAGAGAGTGAATATATTGGTAGAAGGATGCTGAGTTTCCCACTGCCAGGCAGGAGGCCTAGAGGAAGACCAAAGAGGAGGTTTATGGATGTGGTTAAAGAGGACATGAAGGTAGTTGGTGTGAGAGAAGAGGATGCAGCAGACAGGGTTAGATGGAGGCAATGGATTCACTGTGGCGACCCCTGAAGGGAAAAGCTGAAAGGTAAAGAAGAAGAAGAAGAAGACGTTTAAAGGACTTCAGAGACAAAAGCATTCATTCCTAACTCATAGAATTACACAAAAAGACACAAAACAAAGACAAGCAACAACAACAACCAGCTTCCAGTCTGGACATTAAAACAATTTATTTAAACCACAGAAACATGTGAAGAACAAACTGCTTTATTAAACTCGTGACGTTCAAACCAGAATATCCAAAATAATTTGGTGGAGTGAGACTCGAGGAGGAAATGGAATAAAAGAATAAGAGCGGAGTGGAGAAGGATCATGAGAACAGAAGGATTCAGAGCAGGAATAAATGAAGAGCAGTGAAATGAAAGAAGCTGCAGGATTAGCAGCAGCAGAGGATTAAACAGGAAGAGAAGACGAGTCTTTGAAGTTATGAATGAGGAGCAGATTAACTCCTTCAGCTCTACGATAACAGCAGCAGATCCTCCATCACCTCCAAACCTGCACAATTCATCCAGAAGACTTTAGCTTCAAACACTTTAACCGTCCATTAACAATAACAAAAAGACATTAAATCTGGTTTTAGATGTCTGACAGAGTTTTGCTTCTGATGTTGGGACACAAAACTAAATTCTGTAAAATATTTGATTTTAGAGTTCCAATATCTCCAGAAATACAACTGCATGTTGGTGTTCACAGAGGTCTAGGTGTTCAAAGAGGTCTAGGTGTTCACAGAGGTCTAGGTGTCCATAGAGGTCTAGGTGTCCATAGAGGTCTAGGTGTCCACAGAGGTCTAGGTGTTCACAGAGGTCTAGGTGTCCATAGAGGTCTAGGTGTTCACAGAGGCCTAGGTGTTCACAGAGGTCTAGGTGTCCACAGAGGTCTAGGTGTCCACAGAGGTCTAGGTGTCCATAGAGGTCTAGGTGTTCACAGAGGCCTAGGTGTCCACAGAGGTCTAGGTGTTCATAGAGGTCTTGGTGTTCACAGAGGTCTAGGTGTTCACAGAGGTCTAGGTGTCCACAGACGTCTAGGTGTCCATAGAGGTCTAGGTGTCCACAGAGGTCTAGGTGTCCACAGAGGTCTAGGTGTTCACAGAGGTCTAGGTGTCCACAGAGGTCTAGGTGTTCACAGAGGTCTAGGTGTCCATAGAGGTCTAGGTGTCCACAGAGGTCTAGGTGTCCATAGAGGTCTAGGTGTCCACAGACGTCTAGGTGTCCACAGAGGTCTAGGTGTCCACAGAGGTCTAGGTGTCCACAGAGGTCTAGGTGTTCACAGAGGTCTAGGTGTCCATAGAGGTCTAGGTGTCCACAGAGGTCTAGGTGTCCATAGAGGTCTAGGTGTCCACAGACGTCTAGGTGTCCACAGAGGTCTAGGTGTCCACAGAGGTCTAGGTGTTCACAGAGGTCTAGGTGTCCACAGAGGTCTAGGTGTTCACAGAGGTCTAGGTGTCCACAGAGGTCTAGGTGTCCACAGAGGTCTAGGTGTCCACAGAGGTCTAGGTGTTCACAGAGGTCTAGGTGTCCACAGAGGTCTAGGTGTTCACAGAGGTCTAGGTGTCCATAGAGGTCTAGGTGTCCATAGAGGTCTAGGTGTCCATAGAGGTCTAGGTGTCCACAGAGGTCTAGGTGTTCACAGAGGTCTAGGTGTCCACAGAGGTCTAGGTGTCCACAGAGGTCTAGGTGTTCACAGAGGTCTAGGTGTTCACAGAGGTCTAGGTGTCCACAGAGGTCTAGGTGTCCACAGAGGTCTAGGTGTCCACAGAGGTCTAGGTGTTCACAGAGGTCTAGGTGTCCACAGAGGTCTAGGTGTCCACAGAGGTCTAGGTGTTCACAGAGGTCTAGGTGTCCACAGAGGTCTAGGTGTTCACAGAGGTCTAGGTGTCCACAGAGGTCTAGGTGTTCACAGAGGTCTAGGTGTCCACAGAGGTCTAGGTGTTCACAGAGGTCTAGGTGTTCACAGAGGTCTAGGTGTCCACAGAGGTCTAGGTGTTCACAGAGGTCTAGGTGTCCACAGAGGTCTAGGTGTCCACAGAGGTCTAGGTGTCCACAGAGGTCTAGGTGTTCACAGAGGTCTAGGTGTCCACAGAGGTCTAGGTGTTCACAGAGGTCTAGGTGTCCACAGAGGTCTAGGTGTCCACAGAGGTCTAGGTGTCCACAGAGGTCTAGGTGTCCACAGAGGTCTAGGTGTCCACAGAGGTCTAGGTGTTCACAGAGGTCTAGGTGTCCACAGAGGTCTAGGTGTTCACAGAGGTCTAGGTGTCCACAGAGGTCTAGGTGTTCACAGAGGTCTAGGTGTTCACAGAGGTCTAGGTGTCCACAGAGGTCTAGGTGTTCACAGAGGTCTAGGTGTCCACAGAGGTCTAGGTGTTCACAGAGGTCTAGGTGTCCACAGAGGTCTAGGTGTTCACAGAGGTCTAGGTGTTCACAGAGGTCTAGGTGTCCACAGAGGTCTAGGTGTCCACAGAGGTCTAGGTGTCCACAGAGGTCTAGGTGTTCACAGAGGTCTAGGTGTTCACAGAGGTCTAGGTGTCCACAGAGGTCTAGGTGTTCACAGAGGTCTAGGTGTCCACAGAGGTCTAGGTGTCCACAGAGGTCTAGGTGTTCACAGAGGTCTAGGTGTCCACAGAGGTCTAGGTGTTCACAGAGGTCTAGGTGTCCATAGAGGTCTAGGTGTCCATAGAGGTCTAGGTGTTCACAGAAGTCTAGATGTTGGTGTTAGATGGTGTAGACATCATTCTCCTTTCTGAAGACATAAAAACAGAAACTAACTTTACATTTACTGTTTTATTCAATTTTAACTGAGATTTATAGAACTTAAAGCTCCTAAATGAGTGTAAATCTGCTCAGAAACCAGAGAAAAGTCTGAGGAATCTGTCAGATTTTAGTTTCTTTAGTGATTCCTTGCAGACGTCAGATGATTGGACGGTTCTGCTGCCTTTATTGGCGCCAGTTTGATCAAATTTGAACGTTTGAGTTCAATCTCAGGTTAAAGTTTCAGGTTTTTACCTCCAGATTGTGGATCAGAACCAGACGTCGGTTTAATCTGGTTTGACCTCGGAACAATTCGATTACAGAGGACAATAACCAGAGTGAAGTCATCAATATCTGCCAGACATCTGCTGAGGTCATTCATCCACAAACCTTTTTTAAACCGCCCAGCAACAGCCGAGCAGCTGCTGCATCATTTATGATTGGGTGTCAGCTGGTCACATGACAGCGATGTTTAATGAATGAAGTCTGGTGTTGAATGTTGTGTTTGCTGCAGACAGACATTGTTATTGGATCAGCTGACCAGTCATGTGACCACTTTACTGCTGAAATAAAATATAAATGAAACTCATTAATAAGTGAAAGTCAATAAAACTCCATCAGACGTATTAACGCATCAAGAATAATACATCAGACAGTTACAGCCAGATGCACTTTATTTAAGTTCCTGTATTGGAATCATAAAGGTTTTTAATGCGTTAAGGTAGAGTTTAATGTGATAAACAGATGGCAGAATAAAGAATAAAGCCACAGGTTTACTGCAGAACAGCATCTTCTAAGATACAGGAGGGTTTTAATGACAACAGTAGATAAAAACGAACCTGATTCTGATGATGAAGATGATGAAGAGGAACCAAAGACAAAAAAAATACATCCAGTAAATGTCAGCGTTTGTCTCATTTAGCTCATTTTGTGTCTCATTTTGGTAATTTTCTATCTCTTTGTGGACATCTTGTGTCACCTTCAGGGTGTTTTGTGTAATTTTAGCCACTTTATGTCCTTTTTTTCTCCTCACACCAGATTCTACTGATGTTAGAGCAATATGGAAATATCTATGGATCCATCCATGGATATACACTCACAGGAACTTTATGGAGACACTAGACCAGCCTGGGTTGAACAGTGGCATAAATGACCAAAGGAAGCACAAAACAAGACAGAAATGGACCAAAATTAATCAGAATAACAGTAAAGGAAACACATAATGACCACAAAGAGATTAAAAAGACAAAATCAGACACAGAATATGACAGAAATTGGCCAAAATTACAAATAACAAAATGAAACAAAACGTCCAAAATGAGACACAAAACAACAACAAAACAAGACAGCAAATGGCTAAAATTCCAAATAGAGCCCTAAAGGAGACATATAACACAAATAACCACAGACACAAAATGACCACAAAGAGACAGAAAACAAGACAAAAACTGGAGAAAAAAATGACACAAAACTCCAAAACAAGACACAAAATGACAACAAACATGCAAAATAACAACCCGGTCTCACGGGGATTCGTGAAACTGTCACGTAAGTTTTAGTTTCGGTTTCGTGCGCACCAACACGATTTCGTCATGTTTTTCGTGCCGCTCACCACGAAATGTTTTTCGCTGTGGTAATCACATCTGAAAGTGGTTTATACCGGCGGATTCATGACGATCTAAGCTGTCCATCGGCGTATACTGCTTGTGTGATCGCGTTTGCGGCCGCCGGCCGCCGGACATTCTTGAAATTCCTATGCAAATTGGTAAGTGTACCACCGGCTTATGGTTAGGTTATGGTTAGGGTTATGGTTAGGGTTATGTTTAGGGACGATGTCATGCAAAATATAGCGTTGGATTCGCCGCGGTTTTACATTAAAAATATAATATACACATTCTTTTGAAATACGTTCTGAGTGGCACGAAAAGTCCGCCGTTTAAAATACATTGGTGCGCATTTCGTGGTGAGCGGCACGAAAAACATGACGAAATCGTGTTGGTGCGCACAAAACCGAAACTAAAACTTATGTGACAGTTTCACGAATCCTCGTGAGATCGGGCTGAAAATAACAAGATAGATAATGACCAAAATTACAAATAATGTCAAAAAGGAGACACGTTATAAAAGGGACATGAAATAAAAATTTAGTAAACAGACAAAAACTGCCTTTAATTACCATCATGTCATTACTTCCTTTATTAAATCTCATCCAGTTTATCACAACATCTCTAAAGGATTCTACATTGATACAGACATCAGATTCAATCCAGTTATTTCTATTTATTTAATAATACGTCATATTCTAAATGCACATAAAGAATAACATCACACAGTTGTAATCCAAATATGTAGATTCATCTGTTAAATATAAATAATTCATAATATTGTAGAGTTTGAACCTTAATATTTGAGTTTAATCTTCATTTCTGTCTGTGTTTGTGTGTTTCATGAAGAACAGTGACTCAGCAAATATTTTACACAGAAAGATAAATCACCTCATATTTTTTTCCTCATTTAATCCATTAAGCTCACGTCTGTGTTGGATTATTTACAGTCCAGACGATCAGTTTTCTGTCTCTGCTGCAGTTTTGAAGCAGCTTCAACCAAAACCTGCATCCAGTCGAAGGTTTTTATCAGACCAGACGCAGAATCCAGAAACTCAGTCGCTCTGTTGAGCTTTTATAACCTAATGATGATCTTTTTAAACCAAATAATTAATGTTTGTTGGGTCCAGATGATCAAGTGTGGAGATTTACCTCATGCCTCTGCTGTATCTGCTGCTGAACTGGTTTTAGGGGTAAAACCAGACGTTTAAAGACACTGACAGGCAGTTTTCACCATTTTTTGATGATTAATGGAGAGAATAAGGCAGAAATATGAGTAAACAAGGACTGTAGAAACCTGAAACCTGAGAGGATAAAAACCCAGAAACAAACATCAGAGAAGGTTTGATCTTCAGAGCTTCAGTCCTGGAAGTTTCCTCTGAAGGAGACGAGGTCAGAAACACCCCGAGTGGAAATGATGACATGTTTTAATGATGAGAGCTGAGTGGACTCACTCTGTCATAGAATATTCTATTGAGTACAGCCTCCATCAGTAATACTGTATGACCTCATCACTACAGGATGTCACCATGGCAACACACAGCATGACCTCACATAGATAGATAGATAGACTCCCAAAGAGTTCAAAAGAACAACGTGAACACCAGAATGTCCAAAATGACACAAAATGTGTCAAAAATAACTTACAATTTATCAAAGCTGACTAACCTGTCTAACTTTGGTTAAAAAACATCAAGAATGACTCAAAATGGATCCAAAAAAACTAAAATTTGTCAGAAGTGACTAAAATTTGTTCCAAATTGTTGAAATTTGTCTCAAAAAAAATCATCCAAAGTTAGCCTAGCTACTGGAACATGGTTCTAAAATGAGCTGAGATCAGCAGAACATTCTCAGTCCTGGAACTCTGGATGGGGTCTGTCTATGTCTGCATCATGGTAGCCATAGTAGCACTAATCAGGAGGTCTATAAGGAGTCATAGTTCCACTAATCAGGAGGTCGAGGAGGAGTCATAGTTCCACTAATCAGGAGGTCTAGAAGGAGTTATAGTTCCACTAATCAGGAGGTCTAGAAGGAGTCATAGTTCCACTAATCAGGAGATCTAGAAGGAGTCATAGTTCCACTAATCAGGAGGTACAGAAGGAGTCATAGTTCCACTAATCAGGAGATCTAGAAGGAGTCATAGTTCCACTAATCAGGAGGTACAGAAGGAGTCATAGTTCCACTAATCAGGAGGTCGAGAAGGAGTCATAGTTCCACTAATCAGGAGGTCTAGAAGGAGTCATAGTACCGCTAATCAGGAGGTCTAGAAGGAGTCATAGTACCGCTAATCAGGAGGTCTAGAAGGAGTCATAGTTCCACTAATCAGGAGGTCTAGAAGGAGTCATAGTACCACTGATCAGGAGGTCTAGAAGGAGTCATAGTTCCACTAATCAGGAGGTCTAGAAGGAGTCATAGTTCCACTAATCAGGAGGTCTAGAAGGAGTCATAGTTCCACTAATCAGGAGGTCTAGAAGGAGTCATAGTACCACTAATCAGGAGGTCTAGAAGGAGTCATAGTTCCACTAATCAGGAGGTCTAGAAGGAGTCATAGTTCCACTAATCAGGAGGTATAGAAGGAGTCATAGTTCCACTAATCAGGAGGTCTAGAAGGAGTCATAGTTCCACTAATCAGAGCTCCTAAAATGACTCCACAGACAGTGAACTACTTTCTCCATCCAGCTGTAAAAACATCAGCTGCTTCAGACTTGGTTCAGAGGTTCTCCATGGAAACCAGAGTTAGTGTGAAGCTCAGACAGTGTGAAGGAACCTTCAGAACATCAACCTCTATGGACGGAGGATCAGAACTAAACCTTGCTGCTGCTCAGAACTAAACTTCTAGATGAAGAACATGAGAAGAAGGCTGATGGGTGTGGTCTCTTTGTCGTCATTTTTGTCGTAGTTTTTCTTTTCTGGGTTCAGCTTCTGTCTCTATTTGGCAGTTTTGTGTCTTTGTAGTTGTTTAGTGTTTTTGTGGTGGTTTTGCATCTCTTTTTGGAAGATAATGTTTCCTTGCATCTGTCTGGTGTATCTTTGTAGTTGTTTTTGTGTCTTTTTGTTGTTTTTTGTCTTTTGTGGTAATTGTTGTACCTTGATGGTCACATTGTGTCTCTTTTTGGTACTTTTGTGTCATTTTGCACTTGTTTCATTTGTTTTTGCATCTTTTGTGGTATTTTTGTGTCTTTATGATCAACTGTCTCTTCTTGGTTGTGTTTTTTGTGGTAGTTTTGCATTTCTTGGTCAGTTTATGTCTCTTTTGGTAGTTTTGTGTCTCTTTGTAGTTGGTTCATGCCTGTTGTGTTGCATCTTTTCATGGTACTTTTTCATCTCTATGGTCATTTTTTTTATCTATCTTTGGTAGTTTTGTATCTTTTTTGAAGTTTTTTGTCTTTTTTTGGTACTTTCATGTCTCTCATTTTTTTTGCATCTTTTGTGGTAGTTTTTCATCTCTTTGGTCATTTTCTATCTCTCCTTGGTAGTGTCTTTTTGGAGTTGTTGTATGTATCTCTATCGTCATTTTTGTCTCTTTTTGGTAATTTTGCGTGTCTGAGTTTATTTTAATTGTTTTTGTGGTTGTTTCTTGTATCTTTTTGTGGTAGTTTTGCATCTATTTAGTAATTTTGTGTCTTGTTTTGTGAGTTTTTTTTGTCTTTTCCTAAAAGTCTTGTGTCCCTTTGTGGTTGTTTTGTGTCCCTTTGTGGTGGATTTGTGTGTATTTCTGGTCGTTTTGTGTGTATTTGAGGTTGCTTTTGCATCTTTTTGTAACAGTTTTGTTTCTGTTTGTGGTAATTTTCTGTCTGTAGTTGATTTGTGTTTATTTGTGGTGGTTTTGTGTCTTTTTGTGTACATTTTGCATCTCCTTCTGGTTGTTTTATGTTTGTTGTCGATGATCTTTGTGGTTCTTTTGTATTTCTTTTGTAGTTTTGCATCTCTTTGTAGTTTTTGTCATATCTTTTGCACCTCTATGGTCACTTTGTGTCTCTTGGTGGTAGTTTTTCATCTCTTTGGTCACTTAGTGTTTATTATTTTTGTGTTTCGTGTTTGTGGAACTACTTTGTTATTAAAACTAAATCTTGTTCAGACCTGCTGAAATCTGCTGAACCACTTTCGTGTCCAAATAATCCAAATAAAAATACTGAAATGTAAAAAGCGTCTTTGTTTGGACGGACTCTGATGAAGCAAAACTGTCGAGATGTTTGTTTCCAGCTCTTCTGATTCTGGTTCACAGAGAAAACGGGCAGAAATCATTTTAAATCTCTCGTGTGCGTGACTTTAAATTGAATGTGCTTCCAGCTTGAGGCCGGTGCTGCTCTGGCTCTGAACGGGGATTTGTTGACCGTCAGGGAAACAGCAAACGTCCTCATAAAGCCGGCGTAAACCAGGACCTCACAAACACAAAGCGTCGGCAGCCAAGTTTGAGGGAAACGCACTGGAACAGTTTTGTCTGCTGCTGTTTGAACACAGCTTCATCAGCAGAAGGTTTGGCTCTCGGTCGGCCGTCCAGCGGGCCCCGAGCCACCAAATTAATGAGAGTTTATGGGCAGCCGTCCCAGAGCCGCCGCACACACAGACCCACAACCCTCCACATGTGGCTGCTCTCATTGTGTGTCTGTGTTGTATTGTTGTATTGTTGCTGTCGGAGCTGATAAAACTACAACCCGCTGAAGCTGAAAACAACAAAGCGGTTCTCTGAAGACGTCGGCTGACGACTGAACAACCGGAAACATCAAACTAACGTCTGAGCTCCAACCAGCAGACAAACATTTCACATCAACCGCCACTAAATATTTACCTCAGTTCAAACAGACCAGGAGCCTGACAGGCGGAGCTCAGGGCAAATAAACTCAGAATCACAACAAAACAAAAGCATTAAAGGAGCTTCAATCCCAGCGTTCAGTCTGAAGGCGACATGTTGAATCTGTCAGAGTTTCTATTGGATCATTTTGTCTGTTTTCATCACGTTGTTGGTTCCTGTGTCTGCAGTTGTGATTCTTTTGCTTCCTTTTGTTGTGTCTGGTGTCTGTTCATAGAACTTTTTGATTGACTTTCAAACAACAGAAGATCACCTTCAAACACTGAAGCCTCAGTGGAAACTGAACTTTTGGAATTAAACCTTTGAACACCTGAACCTTTACATCCCTGAAACTTTGGATCCCTAAAACGTTGGAACCTGAACCTTTGGAACCTAAACCTTCAGATATCTGAATCTTTAGAGCCTTTAGACCCCACAACTTTTGGATTCTGAAGTTTTGGACACCTGAGCCCATTGAAACCAGAACCTTTAGACCCTAAACCATTAGAACCTTTCGAACCTGAAACTTTTGAACCTGAACCTTCGGATGCTTAAACCTGGGAGATCCGTTCAGTGATCTGTCTACATTTTCATGCCAACAACAGATAAAACCAACTGCTGCTGAAAAACAAAACAAAAACCTGAGATTCACTTTCAGCAGTTATTAAACACACACACACACACACACACACACACACACACACACACACACACACACACACACACACACACACACACACACACACACACACACACACACACACACACACACACACGTTGAAGTCCTGCTGACTCAGCCGTGTCATCATTTTGGTCCCGTGTGGTTGCCGTGGCGACTGCATCAAGTGGTCACCAGTAGCAGCGGATCAATTAAATCCTCGTCTGTTCTGCTTAATTGATTGATCTGAAGCTCTAATGGACGCCACCCTTAACGAGCCATTAGCTAATTGGCTGATAGGACGGTGTGTGTGTGTGTGTGTGTGTGTGTGGGGAGGGGGGGGTCAGGTGCTGGCTATACTTGTGGGGACCAAATGTCCCCACAACTGTAGGAAAACTGAAAACTATGTCACTTGTGGGGACCTTATTTTGGTCCCCACAAGTTTAAACAGTGTTTTCTTGACCATGTTGTTGTTACTGAAAAAAGTAAAAGAGCAAAAACGTTTCTTTAGGGTTAGCCATTGTTTTGGTCTGGGTAAAGGTTTGGTTAGGGGTTAGATATGAATGGGAGTCAATGGTATGTCCCCACAAGGATAAAAAAAACAGTTTGTGTGTGTGTGTGTGTGTGTGAGAGATGACATTAATATTCAGCCAATCGATGAGCAGGATGAGAAATTAGGAAGAGAGACAGACTTCAGGGACTTCATTTCCCATCATGCACCTGCAACACAACACAGGATGTAAAAGAGGTTTTAGTGCCAGGATTAAATATTTATGTCATGAAGTAGATTTAGAGTCTGGAAGTCATTAATCAGGATGAGAAGAGTCTGGCTCTATATGATGTGTGTTTAAAGTCTAAATCCTGGGTTACAGTATTTAGATCATAAACTTCACTGAGATTATTCCTGAATTAAAATATTTTAATGTGAAACTAATTATAGAACAAATATCTAATCCTCAATCAGAGTTTTACTGTTAATTGGGTCTAAATCTGACTAATTTAGTTTGTTTTTCATCTTAAATTAGATTATATAGGACATGAAATAGTCCTGGATTAGAATATTTATGTTTTAGATTAATTCTGGATTACAGGAAGTGAATTTTATATTAATTTAAAATAAGTGAATGTAGGTTTAATACCATTCATGGTTTAAAGGATTCAGATTTTCTAATAATCCTGATTTACAAGATTTCACTTTGACATCATCTTGTATAAGATTTTGTATGAAGTTTCATATAAATTCTGAATTAAATCATTTATTCAGGGTGAAGGGAGAATTCAGATTCTGTATTAAGCCTGGATTTAATGATGGTTTAAATCAATCCTAGATTACAGGTTTTAGGTTTTATGTTAATCTTTAATTACAGGATTTAGGTTTTGCAAGTAATCGTGGTTAACGGATTTAATTTTTAAATTAACCCAGAATACTTTACTGTAGGTTTTATGTTAATCATGGATTAGACACTCTAGGATTGTAGTTTTTTGACTGTAACTTGCAAAATAAAACTAAGTCAAAGTTTGTCGGCCCTTTAGAAACCTTTAAATTTTAGTATTTTAGTTTTTTTATTGTTAATTTCAGCATTTTAATCCCAGATTAAACCTGGATGACTTTAAAATGTCCAAACCTTAAATTAAGCCTGAGATTAGCAGCAGAACAAAGTGATTAAACATCAGTTTAAACCTGATTAATGTGAAGTGAATCATGCAGTTACACTGGTCTGTCCAGGGATTAGTCTGCACCTATATATTGTTCACTGAAGCTTCCAGAGGGATGTGTGACTTTGGGTCTGGTGTAATCTCTGGAGGACTGAGGTTATTTTGATTCACAGCTTCATGACTACAGACACCAACTGAGGTCAAAGAGGACGTGTCTATCACCTGGAAACAGACTCCATTTTCTATACACTCCAAAGGCATTCACAGAAAAGGACAATTATAGGTGGTGTCTAATCTCTGGGTGGCTTCTGTCTCTTGTTTTAGCTCTTTAGAGATGTGTGGATTCTGACCTACATATCGGTAATGAACAACACATCTCGGTGTGGTCTATTCTCTGTGGAGCACGTGTGATTACCTTTTGAGAAGCTCAGAGATTAGTCTGCTCCACTGGGACCATTCCAGACAAATAAGAATCTAAAAAATCTAAATAAGAAGTTAAAAATCACTGACGATAGTAATAATTAAAAGTGACATTCTCTAGCAGTGGATGACTTCCACAGTTCTGTGCTCGGTCTAATCTCTGGAGAGCGGTGGGTAATTTTCTCCTGTGGGATTGTGGGTATTTTGATCTAAATAACAAAGACTCAGAGCCTCATTAAGAGCAGCTCAAAGGGAGGGAAGGTTCGGTACAGTCTAATCCCTGGACAGCTCTCTCTGCTCCTGTATGTTCAGACGTTTCCAGTTGGACCTACATGATAATTATTGGTGTGTTTAATTACAATCCTCGTTATATTCTGTCAGGTTTGTTCTGTCGTGATAACTGTGAAGCAGTAAAATGTTTCCTCCTCATGAATCCATCAGCAGGAATAAAACTAGAAAACACAACTACAAACTCACATTTACTGATTAAAGAAACACCTGAAGGACAGTTTTTATGAAAAGTCATCAGAGTTAACAAAAACAACAAAAATCTAAAGAACAAAAACTTAAAAAGAACATTGATAACTTTAGGAGAAAGAATTCAAACCATTTCTGAGTTGATTCTTTGATGTTTAAACATTAAAATAGCAAATATTACTTAAGTTGCTTCGATCTTTGTGTCTTTTTCTGGTGTTTGTGGGTTCACATCCAAGTCCAGCGTTTAGTCAGTGTCCCAAACAACCAAAAGAGTAAACTTAATATTCTTTTGAGGTTTGTTGTGTGTCTGTATCAGATCTGTATGTCTCTCTTTCTGGTCTTTTTGTTGGTTTCTACACAAATTGCTCCAGTCCTTGTGTGTCTTTTTCTAGCGTTTGTGTGGCTGTTTGTGGGTCTCTGTTCAACTCCAGCATTTAGTTGGTCCACAAACAACAAAAGGAGGAAAATTACAAAATATTCTAGATCTTTATGTGCTTGTTTCTGGACTTTGTGTGTCTTTGTCTGGTGTTTGTGAATTCATGTTCAAGTCCAGCGTTTAGCCGGTGCCCCAAACAACCAAAAGAGTAAACTTATTATTGTATTTATGTTTGTTGTGTGTCTTTTTCAGATCTTTATGTGTTTATTTGTGGTCTTTGTGTATATTTTTGTAGATTCTGTTCTATTTCACTTTTTTGTGTGTCTTTGTGTGTTTTTGGTCTTTGTGGTCTTTTGCGTGTCTACTGACATCCGGTGGTTAAACGTTCTGACTGTTGTGTTGTGGTTCCTTCCCACCGTCGCTCACAGGGAATCGAAAAGCATCTTTGGATGTTGGGTTTTCTGTTTATAATGATAGATATTGGTCTGTACTCCTAAGCGCTATGAGATGACACACCTGAACTTGCATGGATCTTATCCAGGTTGTTTTCTCCTGACTAGATCCTTGCTGATATTGGATCTACTCTTAGATGTATGTCACTTTGGATCAAAGCTAAATGAAACTGTAGAATTGTAGAATGACGTGTTGTTGTGTTGCGTGATAGAAACAGTTTACTGTTATTAGTATTACTGTAGCATTTTGTTTAGCTGCATTTTAACAATAACATCAGGATGAGGCTCTCTGGTCGACGGTTTCTGGACAAACATCCGTTCTTCTTCCACCAACATGTTTAGAAGTGTTTGAACAAAGAGTTCTCTTCGAAGCAGCGAACAGAGAAAACCTTCAGCAGTTTGTTCATCAGACACAAAGTTTTATCGTCCTGACAAAGACAAACACAAGCTGAGAACAGATAACGGATCCATGAGGGAGCAGCTGTTATCAGTCGGCTAATGGGCTCCTCCCACCACGCCATCATTTATTCATACATCTCAGAGACCCTCCGACTCTCCGACCCAATCCTCTGAGCTCCTCTAAACTCCTCTGAGCTCCTCCGGGTCCAAAGCAGCAAACTCCTTATTGTTCATAAGAAACACTTCTGATTGGCTCTCGATGAGCTCACGGCCACCGAGCACGAGCAGTTTCAGTAACATGGTAAGAAGGTCAGAGTCGGTCAGAGTTCTGAGACAAAGAGACACTAACCGACCAAAGAAGGTTGAAGTCAGTCTGGATAAATGTGAGTCAGTTTAGAAACAGTTGGAGTCTTTAGTCTTCAGTTTGAGTCTGATTGATGAGTTTTAAATCACTTTGGACAAGTTATAGGTCTCATCTAAGACTAGGACAGGTTTTAGGTCTCGTCTAAGACTAGGACAGGTTTTAGGTCTCGTCTAAGACTAGGACAGGTTTTGACTGATTGTGGATCAGTTTGAGTTTGAAGTTATTTTGAACAAACTGAGAAGTTTTGGTGACAAGCTTGTGTCATTTTTGAATAATTACAAGTTCTTTGGGAGAAATTTGAATTTGTTTTGACTTCACTGATTGCGACTTATTGAACCAGTGTGATCATTAGTTTTAGCTAAAGCTCAAAGAATAAACATACACCTAGAAGAACAGCACTAAAGCTAACAGAAGTACAGTAAAGCTGACTGAACACAGGTAAAGCTATTATAACAAGGCTGAAGTTAACAGAGGTATGCTAAAGCTAACAGAACAGGGCTAAAGGTAACAAAATAGGACTAAAGTTTACAGAAGGGGACAGACAGTTTAAGACTAAAGCTCAAAGAATGTGACCAAAGTGAAACAGAATGTAGTTAAAGCTAACAGAATGGCAGTAAAGCCAACAGGGCTAAGGTTAGCATAATGGAATAAATAGTTTAATGCTAAAGCTCAAAGAATGTGGCTAAAGCTCAAAATAGAACTAGGCAAAAGCTGACTGTACTGTGCTAAATGTTTTAACCTTATTTTCTGTGATCAGACACGTAATTTTGTCAAAATTTATACCTGACATGTTTCGACGGAGCCTTCCGTCTTCGTCACAGGTGTCACTAGGTGGTGCGTGACGTAGTTAAAAACCAGCTGATGTTCACTGGGGCGGTGTTGACCTGTCAAATTTTGATAGGTCGACACCGCCCCCCGCTGTCCCCTCGCCGCTGGAGGATGTCGCTCCGAATAAAATATCCATTGCGGAGACAGGATGCCCTTTTATCATACGAAAGACAGAACATCAAAAAGAATGTGAAAAGGAAACGGCAAAAAGACAAACAAGATCAATAAAAGAACAGTCACTACAAGAACACGTGAAATTAGCAATCACGGACCATTGCAAACGAGAGAATCCTATAATGAATTGGGAGAAAACCAAAATCATCCGCATGGAAGCAAACAGACACCAACGGTGGATAATGGAGGCAGTGGAGATCAGGAAACGGGCCGAAACGGTCATGAACCGGGATGAGGGGGCCTTCCTACTTTCACACACATGGAGTGACATCGTTCAGCGGTGAGAGGACATCGGGGGGCGGAGTCGAACTGTCAAAATTTGACAGGTGGACACCGCCCCAGTGAACATCAGCTGGTTTTTAACTACATCACATACCACCTGGTGACACCTGTGACGAAGCCTTCCGTCTTCGTCGAAACATAAATTTTGACAAAATTACGTGTCTGGTCACAGAAAATAAGGTTAAAACATTTAGTAACTTTAGACACTATGAACTTCATTGGATGAGTACTGTGCTAAAGTTGAAAGAATCACACCAAAGATGACAAACCAAGACTAAAGCTAATACAGCAGTACTAAAGTTAACAGAACGGCACTAAAGCTAACAGAAGAGGGCACATAGAACAAGGCTAAAGTTAAAAGAATGTGGCTAAAGTGAAAGAAACCAAGCTAAAGCTGACATAACTGGGCCAAAGTTAACAGAATGGGTCAAACAATTTAAGACTAAAGCTCAAAGAATATGGCCAAAGTGAAACAGAACATAGCTAAAGCTAACAGAACATAGCCAAATCTAACAGAATGGCACTAAAGCTAACAGAATACAGCACACAGAACAAGGCTAAAGCTATCAGATTGGGGCTGAAGCTGACAGAATGTGACTAAAGCTAACATACCCAGGCTAAAGCTGACAGACCAAGACTATAGTTAACGTAATGGAACTAAAGCTTTCAGAAGGGGTCAAACAGTTTAAGCCTAAACCTCAAAGAATTTGGTTGAAGCTAACAGAACGTATCTAAAGCTAACAGAAAAGGGCATATAGAACAAGGCTAAAGCTATCAGTCTGTGGCTGAAGCTGACAGAATGTGGCTAAAGCTAACAGAACAAGGCTAGCACCTATATATGCAGGCAACAGCACAAGGAAAAAGTGAATCTAACAGAACAACATCAAACCTGACAGATCCAGGCTAAAGCTAAAATAAACAAGCTAATAGAACAAGGATAAAACTAAAATAATGCAGAACAGAACAAGGCTAAAGCTAACAAAATGAATCTTAAGCTGGCAGACTGAGATTACAACAGGTAACACAGAGCTAAAGCTAACAGAAACGGGCTAACGCTAAAAGACTGGGGCTAAAGCTAACAGAACAGGGCTAAAGCTAACAGAAGCAGGCTAAAGCTAACAGACTGGAGCTAAAGTTGACACATGAGGCTAAAGCTAGCATATTTCTAGTTCTGACCTATACTCTGCATCATAATGTTTCTATGTTGAGGTGTTCTTAAGTGTGAATAATGAAGGTCTACATGGTGGAACCATCTGAGGATGTCCTGCTGCATGAAACAGGTGTTTGGTCCTGTGATGACTTCCTGTTTCAGTTATCGACAGGCGGCTACGATCAATCAGATCACATGACGCATCAGAATTAAACTGTTTGATCAAACGTCTCTGTACTCAAACATCAGCAGAAAAATGAAACACGCTGACGGTAAAATTATTACTGAGACCACCAACACACCGTGAGTGTGAGTGTGTGTGTGCAGCTGCAGAGACCAGCAAACTCATGACTCAGCGGTTTGTGCGTTTATGATTAATGGTTAATTTGGGAGAGTGGCTAAGTGTGTGTCTGTTCTCATACATCGGTCTTTGTGGGGACCCCAGTGAGTTCTGGATTTTATGAGGACATTTGTGGAATTTGAAGACATTTTCAGAAAATTACTTCATTTTTAGTAGATTAGAATCTTACAATGTAAAGACATTTTAAAAAATGCTTATAGATACGGTGAGGACTTTTTAAGACTAAAAAAATGTATTGGTTACTTTAGAAGATGAGAACATTTCTTGAAAAAATTACATTTTTAAAGAGGACATAAAAAAGATTCATTAAATAAAAACAAAGTAAGAAAATTTTTTGAAAAGTGCGGACATTTTAAAAAACACAAACATTTCTTTTAAAAGTAAAAACATATTTAGAGAGTGAGGATATTTAAAAAAAAAATAGTATATTTATAAAAAGTCTGGACATCTTTGGACAGTTTGGACATTTTGCATCCTTTTGGTACTTCTATGTCTCTTGCCATTGTTTTGTGTCTGCTGTCATTTTGTCTGTTTTTGTAGTTGTTCCACATCTCTATGTGGTAGATTTTTATCTCTATGGTCATTTTCTATCTCTCTTTTTGTAGATGTTGGATGTCTCTATAGTCATTTTTGTGTCTTTATGTAGTTTTTTGTCATTTCTTGGTAGCCTTGTGTCTGTGTTCAACTTTTTTTGTTTTTGTGCTTGTTTGTCACATCTGTTTGTGTCAGTTTTGCATCTCTTTGATCATTTTGTGTCTCTCTTTGTGGTAGTTTTATGTCTCTTTGCAGCTGACTTGTGTGTCTATGTGGTTGTTCTATCTTATTGTGGCAGTTTTGATTGATTGATCATTTTGAATTTCTTGGTCAGTTCATTTCTCTTTTTTACACATTCATGTCTATTTGTAGTTATTTTGTGGTAGTCTATGCATCTTTTTGGTCATTTTGTGCCTATTATTTGTGTGACTCGTTTTTCTGGGACTATTTTGGTATAAAAACGAAACCTTGTTCTGAAATCTGCTGAACTACTTTCATGTCCAAATAATCCAAATAAAAACACTGAAATGTAAAAAGCGTCTTTGTTCAGACGGAGTCTTATGAAGCAAAACTGTCGAGATGTTTGTTTCCAGCTCTTCTGAATTAGGTTCACAGAGAAAACGGGCAGAAATAATTTTAACTCTCTTGTGTGTGCAACTTTAAATTGAATCTGCTTCCAGAAAAGAAGGGACATGTTTTCGTGTTTTCACAGCTTCCAATGTCTGTCTGTGCGTTCAGAACTGGTCTTAGGGTTCTGCTGAGAACCAGGCTCAGGGTAACGCCTACTTTAACCAAGGCCCCCACAAAGGCAGGTGGACAAATGTGTGTGTGTGTGAGACACCTGTAGATACTGAGTGAGCAGCTGGTTAACTGGCAGCAGAACCTGACTCAGGGCTTTACACACACACACACACACACACACACACACACACACACACACACACACACACACACACACACACACACACACACACACACACACACACACACACACACACACACACACACACACACAGAGCTGTAATCAAATCATCACCGTGATCTTTAGCAGAGCTCATTTGTTTCTCTGCTGCAGCTCATCACGCTAACGAGCCTCAAGTCCTGACAGGCGACGCTTTTTAGCTCCACCCACCTGCTACCTGATGGGCTGTGATGTCACAGTGATTGACAGGAACCAGGGTTATGTCATAGCAGAACAAACATGATTAATAACTTGAACCTGGAGTGACTTCAGACACAGATCAGATATTTCAGGGTTTCTGCAGGTTTAGAGAGAAAAAGTTAAACTTTAAAGACCTTTAAAACCCAAAATAGAATGCAACTATGGTTATTTTTTTTTACATATATAAAATATACTACGGTTCAAAAGTTTGGGGTCACGTAGAAATGTCCTGATTTTTCAATGAAGATAAAATGAAATGAATGATAAATGCAGTGTAGACATAGTTAATGTGGTAAATGACTACTGTAGCTGTAAACAGCTGATTTTTAATGGAATATCTCCATAGGGGTACAGAGGAACATTTCCAGCAACCATCACTCCTGTGTTCTAATGCTACATTGTGTTAGCTAATGGTGTTGAAAGACTCATTGATGATTAGAAAACCCTTGTGCAGTTATGTTAGCACATGGATAAAAGTGGGAGTTGATGAAAAGTTTGGGGTGTTTGGGTGACGGTAGTGTATATATATATATTGGATTTGTTGGGTTTCTCTGTTCTTTGTTTATAATTCGTAAGGTCTGTACCTTACTATGCTAAGCGTTTGAGATGGCATATTTTGTGAATTTGCACTATATAAATAAACTTGAATGGAAATGAAAAATATATGTATATACATATACTACCATTCCAAAGTTTGTTGTCATCCAGACAATTCCATGATCTCTATGAAAACTCCCACATTTATTCATGTGCTAACATAACTACACAAGGGTTATCTAATCATTAATGAGCCTTTCAGCACCATTAGCTAACACAATGTAGCATTAGAATTTTTGGTGAATTTTCAGGGTCTTGAGAAGGTCACAGATGTCCTTCAAATGATGTGAGTTTGTGAATTTGTAAATAGGAAACTAAATTATTTGAGGTGTATCTCAAGGTCCTAATGTAGGTTTCTACAAAGTTCCTTGAGCATGAACTGAAGGATACAAAGGAGGTTCCAGATGTCACAGAGGAGCTCTAATAGGTTCTCCAGGAGGTTTTAAACATCCACCATGTGGCTCTTTGGGACTATAGAAGGTTTTATAGTTCATTGAAGTAATTTAAGGACCTTGAAGTGAGAGGGGTACAGGGTCTTTTATCAAGTTCTAGGTAACCCCTGATTCCTGGTTCTAACAGTCTTTTGGAAACTCTCACAGGCCCTTGAGGAGTTCGTCTTGCGGTTCTGGAAGGGACAATGGATGGAAATGAGCCTTGTTCTAAATCCAGGTTATTTACTGCAAACTTGTGTAAACTTAGACTGAATGTTCATTAATATCTAATAAATAAAGAAATGAAACGGGAACACAGGAGTGATGGTTGCTGGAAATGTTCCTCTGTACCCTTATGGAGATATTCCATTAAAAATAAGACGTTTACAGCTAGAACAGTCATTTACCACATTAACTATGTCTACACTGGATTTATCATTCATTTAAGGTTACCTTCACTGAAAAATGCTGCTTTCAAAAATAAGGACATTTCTAAGTGACCCCAAACTCTTGAACAGTAGCACACACACACACACACACATATATAAAAACATTTACAGGTTAATCTAAGGATATTCCCTAATGATGCAAATATTAAATGAACCCAGATAATGCCAGGATGGATTAAAATGATATTCTTCTTTTTCAAGAGATTAGTTGATTAATCTTTAGTCAAATGCCATTAACAGTTCTACCATTTGCTGGTTTGAGCTCTAAAATGAGCAACAACCCTTAAAAGAGTTCAGGTTTAGGTTCAGGGTTAAATTCTCAGGATGTGAAAGATTCTAAAATGTCCCTTTTCCTCTTCGGCTGAAACTGAGCTCATAAAATCCTCCTGTTGGATTCCTCCAAAGCCGACCTTTAAAACCCGGTGAAATTGTTCCACCGAACTCGTCAGCTCTCTCCGCCGCAGCCTCTGGCGTATTTTAATCAAGAGCATTTCCTGATAATGAAAACCTGTGATAACGAGTCTTTTCTTGTCCACACCGATAAGCACTGCAAAGCCTGGATCATTGTTCTCCATTAATTAGCCTGCACCCTTGCCAGCGTTTGATGGCTGACGGCGGCGCAGCGGGAGGCCAAACCTCAAGTCGACTCAAACGAGCAGAAAATCGTCTAATCTGATCTGATGTGCGAGGCCTCAAAACTCCGATTAGAACTTCAGAAAACATTTCCAGCCGTTTCTGGCACTCCTTCATGGGTTTGGACATGTTTTTGTGTCACAAATAAAGCACAAACATTAAGTCCAACTTTTCCATTACACTTTAGTGAAATCACACAAATATACAAACTCAGCAGAAGGCAATGGCAATGATATAAAAACTGACACAGGCTATTACATGAAAGATTCATCATCATCATCATCATCATTACATTTTAACTCAGCAAAAATAAAAAATAAAAACAAGGCAATGGCAAATGGTATCAAAAAATGGGCCCTGACTACGTCCTGGAAAGTATCAAGGCGACATGTTTCTGTGTTTTCAGTGAAAACAAAGAAAATAAAGAGTTTTTCCAGGCAGAGTGATGAACGGCGGCGCTGCAGAGCGACAGGCGAGAGGATCTGAGCGTCACGTTTATTTACCAGAATCAGATCCTTTTTTCAACGAGAAAAGAAAGATGGCTGGTCGAGGATCTGCTTTCAGGACATTCTTCTATCATCGTTTCTGTTATATTGTTTTATTTGTTCTCTTTCATGATGTGACCTTGATTTGCTTTTATTTGTAGCATGAACAGTTATTGTCAGATATTTATACGCAGCAATAGGCAGTGGTACAAGTAGAAGTACTTGCTAGTTTAACTGCATGTACACTACCAGTCAAAAGTTTGGACATACCTTCTCATTTAATGCTTTTTATTTATTTGTATTATTTTTTACATTGTAGATTAATACTGAAGGTTAACACGTTTTTGTTTACAACATGATTCCATATGTACCCTTTATAGTTTTGATGCCTCCAGTATTAATCTACAAAGTAGAAAACAATTAAATAAAACCACTGAATGAGAAGATGTGTGCAAACTCGACTGGTAGTGTAGCTACAACTAAATGTAGTAAAACTAGCAGCGGTACTACTTGTAGCACCACAGACAGTTCTGTAAAGTAAAACGGTTCTCACTCGTTTAACTACATTCCTCAGTGGTAATAACGGTGCTAGCTAGCTAACAGTGTCAGGCAGTGGTTTTGTTACCAGGAGCAGTGTTACTAGCTTAACTGTAATGGTACTAGCTAGCTAGCTAACAGTGTTGTGCAGCAGCTTCGCTACAAATAGCGTTCTTAGTTTAACTGCATTTCTGAGTAGTTCTGTGGTAATAATTGTGGTAGCTAACAGTATTGGAGATTGTTTTTGCTATAAGTAGAACTATAACTCCATTTCCCAGAAGGGCGGCGCTAACAGCACTGTCTTCTGAATCAAACAGCTGTTTAGTGGTGAAGCTGTTTTGTTGATCCTGTTCTGTGATAATTGGTGACCAGAAATACTGCAAATACTGAACGTTACTGAAGCGCAGCAGAGTTTTTAGTGAAATAAAAGTAAACATCAAAATATTACACCTTACATGAACCTGCTAATGCTAGGTAATAGCTAACTATTAGATGACGATTTGTTTTTCGCTGTGTGGATGAATAAAATACTAAATAAATTAAGTATCTTCAGATGCAGTAAACTACTTTTGCCATGTTGGTGTAAAAGCTGATTTTTGACTTATTTTTAGCTCATTTTATCTTTTAGCTATAACAGTTGTTTTGTAACTTCTTTAAACTGTCAGCATGCTTGGCTGATCATTTATGTTGTTGAGTCTGAACCTCTATCTGCTGCCGACCCTCTGTGGGATATTCCTGCATAAACAAATAAAATCTCTGACAAATCTGAAGCACCTGAATTCTGATGTGGCCGTTAATTAACATCAATTTGTGACATTGCAGCCTTGTGACCTGACACTTGAAGCTCTGCAGCGCCGCCTGAATGAACAATCCCATCCTGAACTAAGACACAAGATCCAGCGTGAGCGTCGCTTCTCAACCGACGGCTCAGGGACCCAAACAATGACCTTTTTGGATGTTTTGAAAATCTCTGTTCAGAAAAGTGCTTACAGATAATTGGGTCCTGACACTACGGCAGCTGAGAGGCGCTCGCTCAGAATATTAATAATAATTATAATCGTAGTAATAATAATCATATTATGATACAATAAAGACATCCGACTCCCTGTCCAACACGACGAGGAGTCCAGTGATTCGCTGCTGCTATGGTACAATGACGCCCGCTGGGATTCGCTGTCGGTCAGCCAACCATCTGTCAGGAGTCTGCAGGGTGGGAGGGGCTTAATGAGGCGGGGTCAGTTGGCTCCCATTGATTCCCAATAGGTCAGTGCAAGTGTTTTCAGCAGGGAAGCAACTTCTACATTTCATCTCCTGTTAGTATAAAATGGAACTTTCTGATTTCTATAGAAGTCAATGAGAGATCCCCCCAGATATGAACGCACAATTTATCTCCAAAAAAACAAAACTGATTCATTACAATTGGTAAAAAAATGTCTAATTTCTTATTCAATATCAAGGAAAGATTGATTTTCAATGGACATTTTGGACATTTCCATATTTTCATTTTCTTCACAAATCCATTTCATAGTTGATGGTGGTAAATAATTTCCCACTTATTTAACGTGATATTTGTCCAGTTAACTGGTTTTCAATGGGAGGTCATTATAAAATGATTCTGAAGTCTCATATTTATGCAACTTTTTCCAGGTTTAACTACCAAAATCACATTAATACGACCTATAATTATTGTCATCTGAACATTTCCTTTAAAAATCATTTTCACATGAACTGACAGTCATTCATTTCTAAATGATTTGATATTAAAATTGCCCAATTTCAGAAGCTCCCTTTGGTCGCTGTCACTGGTTTTAAATGGATTTTCCCAAATAATGGAAAATAATTGTCATTCTCCCCAGCAGGATTTTAGAAAAATCCATTTTATACCAGCAGCAGATCAGCTCCCAGCTCACTATGGAGGGGAAGCAATGGAACTACTGGCTGCAAATGGAAGATTCACAGAAACAACAACCACTGAGAGATTGTTTGTTAGCACGTAAACTCGACCTTAAACTGGGAGATTCCACTTTTTACCAACAGGAGATCAGAATTTGGCCCATTGACTGGGATGGTTTGTTTCCCCGCTGACGTCTTTCCCTGATCCCCTCTCTGCTTTTGAACTCCTGGAAAACATCGTCTGGATGAAGAACCGAACAATTTCTACAGTTCATACGACTCCTCAGACTGGATGAATGAAGCGAGTCTGATGGGTGATCAACCAAATCCATCGATCTGTCGACCTCCAGGCTCGGAGGAATCGGACGTACGGATGAATTTGAGGATGTGAACGATGGGAAATGACCAAACAACCAAAACCTCAATGATTCCTCACATTTCTCTGATTTTCTACACATTTTTAAGCATGTAACTCTGCAACTCATTGGTCCAAAATTGGACGATAAGAAGGAACATTAAACCAACTTCATGTGTTGTTTAGAAGGATAACTTATTGAGGTTCTGGTGGTCATTTCACAGTCGTACATGAATGTAAAAGGACATGTTAACGTGTGTGTTGGTGTGTGTGTGTGCAGCTCCTCTTCCTCTTTAACGCTGTACAAACTAATACAACTGTGTACATCCTCCCAAAATAAATAAAAAGCCATCGTAAAAAATAAATTAAAAGAAAACAATAAATATATCTCACCGCTGGAGCTCGTTAAACGCTGTGTGTGGACGGATGCAGCTAAAAACGAGGTATCAATCCAATCCCTGTTTTTATTGTTCCAGGAATTAGACCCGGCCCTCCCACCGGCCTCTTCAGTCTGTGTTGCCTCCTCCCAGCTGTGTGTGTGTGTGTGTGTTCAGAGGATGGAAATGATGGTAAAATGTGCACACACACTTGCTGCCACAGTGGGAAAACAACTGAACGTTAAATTTAAACGATATCATAAAGGTTCCCATATCATCCTTTTTTCAATTCGCTTTTCTCTTTCATTAGACTGAGGCCTATCTACGGTGGACGTCACACTAATAAGACCTTAGCATCATTTAAAGTGTTGGTGCTCACACTAACAAACGGCAGAAATATCACCTAATTTCCGATAAATGAGTTGGAAAGTTCTTAAACGTTAAAATGGCCGTTAAATAACTTTTGACGCTGCGTTCTAACGTGTTTATCGTTTTCACATAAGGAGCCTGACGACGATCTTTGAAGAGGTTCTACGTGTTCGGTTCTTTTGAGCAGAACAAACTAAATGTTCTCAAAATAACCTGAAAGTTCCTGCATGTTGCGGCAGCTCATGGTTTCAGACCACAGTGGCGTTTTTAGACAGGAAGTGCTGGATGACCGATTGGCGTTTGACTGGGCGGGGCTACGATAGATGACGGACAGCTGCTCGCCAACACATGCTGCTCCTCCATTTCAAACCAACACATCGGTTTGCTTTGAAACTTATTTTGCAAAGACATTTCATCAAAGACGCGCTTTCTAAAACATTTGAGGTGAAAAACGATCTTCTGAATTTGGATTTCTTAAACGTTTAGTTTTTATTAGTTTCCAGAGACGTCGAACTGATTTACAAAAAGCAGTTCAGACCTTAACTTTAACTGACTTTATGCTAATGAGAAGCTGGAAACGTCTCTGAACGATTCGACCAGAATGCGTTGACGGGTGCTTACATGGAGGATGAACAGGAAGTGTTGGATGATCGATCGGCGTTCGACTGGGTGGGGCCACGATAGATGACGGACAGCTGCTCGCCAACACATGCTGCTCCTCCATTTCAAACCAACACATCGGTTTGCTTTGAAACTTATTTCACAGAAAGATTTGATCAAAAATGCATTTCCTAAAACATTTGAGGTGAAAAACGAACTTCTGAATCTGGATTTAGAAAGCGCTCAGATTAAAAGTTCTTACTAGAGGTCGCCTCTGATTTACATAAACTAGTTTAGACCTGAACTTTATGCAAATGAGAAGCTGGAAACGTCTCTAAACGATGCGACCAGAATACGCTGCATAGACGATGGATGTGTCGACGTGACGGATTCTGTGGATTCCATTTGAAGGCATCACTAAATCAGGAACTACCAGCATGAACGTTCAAACACGTCCTCCAGACTAAGATCAGGTTCCTGCAGAATAAAAACCAGAGAGCTGCCCTTCATCATCATCATTGGTTATTTCTACTCTTAAACCGCTGCCTTCCATCTGTCGACGTGTTTCTGATGTGTTCACGTTGGTCTGGAAAGCTTCTCTCTCGGCCGGTTTGATGGATGACGCTCCTTCTCCTCCCTGATCAGTATTCTCCTTCTCCACCTCCTCAGTATTCCAGCAGCGTCTCCTCCATCCCTCCTCTCGCTTTAGCATGCAAACACACACTCTGACCTCCTCCTTTCATCCCCATCCTCTAACAGTTATTTCTCTTCTTTGCATCTGAAGAAAATCAGCTCCTGCTCTCCTCCTTCCTCACCTTTAGGAAACCTTCGGCATGCACAACGAGTTTCCTCCTCGTCTTTTTCCTTCTCACGTCATGAGAGGCAAATTCTGATCAAAATGGCGACGAGGACACAATTAAACACGACTACGAGTTTAAAGGGCGATCTGAGATTCTGATATAAATTTTAAAAAACGAGATACAATCTGAGATTTCAAAAGCATGGGAGATACAGATCGGATGATTTAAACAGTGCGACCGTACAGAGAAAGATTTTTAATGAGCTGCAGATACGATCAGCGATTTAACGGCTGAGTTTCCACTGCAGCAGCAGCAAAACACACACAGACGCACGGTGAGGATGAACAGTGGTATTGGTATGTAGTGGCTTCCCTCCCTCTTCTATAATTAATCATCTAAAAGGCAGTCTTTTATCAGGACCCTTCCTCCTCCTCTTCCTCCTGCCATCCTTCCTCACTCGGGTCCTTTTGGCCCCAAAAATTCAAACGACAGTGAAACATCAGCAAGAAAGAAAAAAAGGTGCTTTGTAGCTTTATGGCATCACAGAGAGCCAAAAGAGAGACGCTTCATGTGGCAGAACATTTTCAGTCAAACAGCGGCTGTACGGGTTTCTAAACAGAGATGGTTCCATTTCATCCTGCGTTAGATTCATAAAGCAATCAGTGCGCCGTTCTTTCTGCTGAGGAATGTCTAGAAAGCAGTTCAGCTGATTATCCGGATTAAAAACGGGAACCGGAAGTCTTTTAACTCTAAGATATTACAGGTAGTTCACCTGCTGGCACATTAGCAAATAGGTGGGAATCTACAATCTGCAGTCTACAGTCCCATTATGGCTGTTTGTCAGCTGGGTTTCCACCAACACGAAGCTGGTTCTCATTTGTGATTTTCCAATAAAAAAATATTTTAAAAAGTGGTTGAGAACCTGATAAGTTGCTTGATGTTGGGAACCAAGAAATAGAAGAACCTAAAGCCTGAACCACGATGATCTTTTGTTGGTAAACAACACGATCCACCATCTTGCTTTAGTACTGGTTCTGCTCCAGACTGGAGGAAATGAGTGGCTCCATGGATCCAGAACAGACCTAGTTCCAGAGCCTGGATCGAAAGACTAGATATTTTCAGAACCAAATGTGGCATTTCCATTTCCAAACCCAGCCGTCCAACTGTTGGCTCCATTGTGGCCCAAACTATCAAAAGATTCAGTGTCATCACAAATGGACTTTTTCCTCAATCTGAGATCATTGGAGAAATAAAAAAAAAAAGACTAAAATCGACACTGCACATTCTTTAAAAGGTTAAAAATCCGTACAGAACTCTAGTTTGGACAAACGGTAGACTGAAAAATGAACTTCTGAAGGTTATCTACAAGCCAGTTGTGTGAAGTGAAAATGTTCTACCACAGAAATCAGATGTTTGGGAGGGTTCAGGTCTGCAGAGAACAGGAATTTTCACACTGGGTTTGGTGTTCTGGTTTCACAGTTGGTCCAATCATTGCTTACGGGCAAAACTTTAGCTAATTTTCATGACCGTGTAGAATCCCTCATTCTCCTTCTGGATGTAGCTGCTGGAGCTACATTCAAAACATCCTGAACCCTCCAAACTCCACCCAAACCTCCGTCTGACTCTCTTCTTCTGTTCAAACATCCAGTTGGCAAATAAAAGTACCAAAATGTCCATCTGGTTCTCCACATGCAGATCTGAAACACTCGCTTGGTTCAGTCCGATCCAATGTTGTGAAGATGCGGTTGGTTCGGTCGGAGGTCGATCCGTCTTCTGGCTCTCTTTCCTTCTCCAGACTCTGATGTAGCAGAACGTTCAGCTTTATACAAGTTCAGCTTCCTAAAATCCATACCGTCAAATCCACAAAGTTCTTATTACATGTTAACATATTTTTTCCTTTCTTTTGTATTCTTTTTTTTATACTTTGTCATCATTATTATTATCTTTCTTTTTTTGTTGCTTACAATTATGGCCACAAGTCTTAAAAGTTCTTGAGTCCGGTCCGGTTAAACCTCTGTTCCGGGTTGTTTTCGATCCGGATTTGGTCCGAGTCCGGTCCAGTTCTGATGCGATCCGGTCCGGTCTTTACATGGCACTGGGCTTGTAACTCTGCACAGTATTTCCCCCTGGGCACGGTTAGCATGGCGCTGTAAAGCATGGCTGTATGTGGGCGTATGTGCAAGGTCGGACGGTAGAGCGCTGCAGCAACAGCGCCAACGTTTGCAGACTAGTGCTGAATCCAGAACCCCGTCTCCAGGGCGTTCTGGTCCTGAAAAATGCCAGGTCGTCCACTTCTGAGAGTTTTTCACTTCTGAAAAATTCAACCTATGTATTTACAGACCTTGCCTGTGTGTCTGTGCTGGAATGTATTCAAAATGTAACTCTATATTTGTTTCTATTTACTTCTAGTTAATCATTCACGATTCTGGTGAATTCCACAGTCATGATTGGTCGGGCAGTACATTACTAAAGAGTCTTCCTGGCCAATAGCACGATTGACCAATGATGGAGCAGGGTCGAGGAGGAGGAGGAATCGAAGGTGGGGTGAAAGAGGAAACAAGGAAAGGAGATGCAGAAGGGAAAAGGTCAAGCAAAGACAGAAGGAGGCTGGGTGGGGTTATGGACACAGGTACTGGTCGGTCAGTAGGCATCGGGCTCAGTGTGCTGTGGTACAGAGTGATTGTCCAGAGAAAAACTTTGAGTGGTTCTTTAAAACAGCATCTTAGAAACGTCTGGATTCTGACGAGGCCGAACAGTTCAAGGTCAAGTCAAACCGCCTCGGCTCAGTGAGTCCTTATTTCCTCCGAGTCCACCTGGATTCCACCTCTTTCAAGACTCAACAGTGATTTCAAGTCATAAGTTTTTTGGGACATCAGTTTATTTGCTTCCTTCTCCTTCATTAAAGCTTGAAACAACCTCCCGAAACAAGTCCAAGGCGGGTCAGGTATTCCAAATGAGGGACTCACCTGCTTCCTCTTGAGTTGACCTGAACTTCTAAAGGTGGATTCAGATCCTTCCAGACAAGGCTAAGGGTTGAAGGTGAGGATAAATGGTCCAAAGTGACGACATCAGTAAAGAGGCTTCGAGCTTCTGCATGAGGCCTCGGCTTAGGTCTTTACTGCGACCCTCCGACCATCTGATAGTTTCTTGATCCTTAAGGTCTGCAGCTTTGACGGAAACTTGACCTTTAGCTCTTCAACCGAACATCTAGAAAGTTCTGGGAATCCTGAAGTCGGGTCGATTAGTCCTGTATTGTTTGGTTAACCTGACACAGTCTTCTTTCCGCGGCCACGCCTCCTCGCTTTGATCCCTGCTTACACCTGCAGTGAAATTAAATCCAAACAGATAGATGCATCCAGAAAGTTTGTTGTTTTGTTTTTTTGCCCCAAAAATGACTCCATTCCACAATGAAGTTGCAAATGTTTGGAAACTGATTTTCTACCCCAAAATCCACCAGACGGAGGTAGTCGGGGTCCCAGCCAGCAGCCATGCTTTAAATCAATCAGTCCATCAACTGACACATAAATGACTGATAGACTCATTGCTAAGCCAGAGCTGTGGCTATCAGTTCGGTCCAACATGGAGCCGTTCAGCTGACTGTTCAGACAGTTCAGTAAACTAAATGCCCTTACGTCCCCTCCCCCATTCTTCTTCCCATCCCCCCATCCATCCTCCCATCAGTCCATCCGTCCATCGCCTCCTCTCAGCTGCTCCCAGACATCAGGTTGATGGCTTGCTCCAGTTTGTGCCTCAGTTTGTGTTTGCGACAGTAACCGTCCCGGTCCAAAGCTGTCAGGATCTGCAAACGGACAAAAGACACAAGAAATTAAACTTCCAAACAACTCAAAGGTTCTATTTAATCACAGTTCAGGTGTAGTTTTAAACTCTCCACAGTAGAGGGCACATCCAGCTCTGGATCAGTGCTGGATGGATCTGTTTAATTGTAACACATTTTTGTCTCTGCTTTGACTGCAGCCATTTGTGAAAACAATGAACAGCTTTTGACTCTCTCACCTCTTCCTTGTATTTGTTGATGTAGAAGTAGAGCTCACTGAGCGCGCTCAGCGTGTTGAACTCGTTGCCGTGGAGACGGGACTGCTCCACCAGGTAGGCATCCATGTCCTGATCGCTGATGCTGGGCATCTTTGCAATATCCCTGTAGTACCTGCAGGACACGGATAGCAGTGACCAAATTCAGACTTTAACATATCACCAAGCTAATGTGAAGATTGGCTAGCATGCTAGCTTCCTCTCCACCTCACACTCATCATTTTATATTTCAGCCTGACAACATTTTTGCGTGTTCGTCTACATACAGCTCTTGTAGTTGTCATCTACACTACATTAACTGATGAACATGTTAGCTTCATCTCCATTCAGTTGTGAGTTTTATATGCAAGTTTTAGTATTTAGCATGTTAGCTGGCTTTTGACCTAGATAATTAGTTTCAAGTTTGAAGCATGTTAGCTAGATAAAATACTTAGTTTGAATGTTCGCTATGAACAGCACATGTTAATTAGTTGCATGTAAGCTATCCCTCAATCCAGCTTACACAGTTTTATTGAATATATATAATTCATTAGCTTGCTTGCTACAAACAGCACATATAACTTAGTTAGCATGTTAGCTACAAACATTCCACCCAGCTCAAATAGTATGGTTGCACATTTATTTATTAGTTAGCATGTTAGCTACAAACATTCCATTATTTACTAGTTAGCATGTTGGATACCTTTCCACTCAGATCACGTAGCTTGGTCGTACATTTATTTATCAGCTAGCATGTTAGCTACCTCACCACCAGCTCACACAGCTTGGTTGTACATTTGTCTATAGTTAGCTATGAACACTCCATTATAAATTTGTTAGTATGTTAGCAACCTCTCCACCAAGATCACATAGCTTGGTTTTACATTTGTCTATTAGTTAGCATGTTAGCTATGAACACTCCATTATAAATTAGCTAGCATGCTAGCTACCTCTCCACCCAGCTCTTGTAGTTGGGGATGTCTTTAGCATAGAGCAGCTTGTTGGACGGTGAGTCTTTGCCAAGCCGGTGTTCAGACGTCGAGCAGGAGTCCATGAAGGTCTGAGCGACGACCGACAGGCAGGCGTCAGTGATGCTGCTCTTGTGGATGTCGAACACGAACTGAGGGTTCTTGATGACATTGACCCAGAACCTGAGAGGAAGGCTGAGAACAGAGATGGTTTGTTAGAAACATTCATCTCGTTTGAAAACTCTTCCATCCTGTGATTTTCTCTCACCAGTTGCTCTTCCAGGTGTGTCGGACGTCCGGGTCGCTGATCTGACGCTTGTCGGCCTGCTCGTCCAGGAAGTCAAACATGTATTTTATAGCCAATGGGAGCGCAGATCCGCGATGGGCGGTGCTAAACACCGTCTCAAACAGGTCGTCCACAAACTTCTGCAGTGTCCCCTGGTGGTGGGAGGACCAACATGCAGGATTAGATATTTAAAGAAGAAAGTCTCAGTTTGAACCAGATGATGTCTTTCTGTAAAAAAAAATTCTACTGTTTAAACCCAAAACACAAACAGAACCAGGACCAGAACCAGAACCAGAAACACAGTGTGAACCACAGATGTACACCAGTGGTTTCTCAGTAAAACTCGTTTATCCATGACACAAGTAAAGACCAGTAAGCAACATTTTGGTTGGTTGTGTTGTGGTTGTGTTGCAAATGTGGTGCATTGTGTTGTGTTGTAGTTGTGTTGTAGTTGTGTTTTGTTGTAGTTGTGTTATAGTTGTGTTACCTTGGTGGCCAGCAGGCGGGTCAGGTAGATCTCAGAGACCATCTTGCTGCCTCGGTCTCCTTCCCTCTGGTCGCTGTGCTCGTGGTTCTTCACCAGGTGCCAAAGTTTAGTTCCTGAAAATAACAACAGCAACAACAACCACACAACATCCTGGATTATCAACCAGACGGACGTTTGACATGTGTCTTTCTGTGATCAGACAGTATTTCATTATTATTATTATTATTATTATTGGTACTGTAACCCAAGAGCTCCTTCATTTTGTGGGATCATCAGATTGTTTGGTTTCTCTTTAGAACTCTCTCAGGTCTTTGCTGACTACCTGAAGTACAACAGAAAATCTTGACAGAGACTGTATTAGTACTCCCACTGGCGTAGTAATACTACTCCTACCTGTGCAGTATCCATATTCCTACAAGTGCAGTAATAGTACTCCTACATGTGTAGTACTAGTAGTACTAGTAGTTCTACCTATGTAGTACTAATGGCACTAGTAGTCCTATCTATGTAGTACTAGGTAGTACCAGTACTCCTACCTGTGCAGTGCTAGGTAGTATTAGTTCTCCTACCTATGTAGTACTAGGTAGTAGTAGTAGTCCTATCTATGTAGTACTAGTAGTACTAGTAGTCCTACTTGTGTAGGACTAGGTAGTACTAGTACTCCTACCTGTGTGGTACTGAGTAGTGCTAGTAGTCCTACCTATGTAGTACTAATATTCCTACCAGTGCAGTACTAGTAGAACTAGTAGTCCTAACTGTGTATCACTAGTAGTATTAGTGGTCCTACCTGTGTATTACTAACAGTATTAGGTAGTACTAGTACTCCTACGTGTTTAGTACTAATGGTATAATACTAATACTAGGCAGCACTATTACTACTACCTGTGTAGTATTAATAGTACTAGTAGTACCAATACTCCTACCTGTGTAGTACTAATAGTATTAGTAGTACCAGCACTCCTACTTCTGTAGTATAAATAGTACTAAGTCTACCCCTCCTGCCTGTGTATTACTGACAGTACTACGTAGTACTACTACTCCTACCTGTGTAGTAGCAATAGTGCTTAGTAGCACTCCTACCTGTCTCCTGGTCGGGGGTGATCATGGGGGCTCTGGATCTCAGGCTGTCTGGGCTGCTGGACGTCCTCAGCAGAGACTCTGGAGGAACAGAGGACAGGTGAGCGCCCTCCTGTGGCCTGTAAAGGGTTAACACTGATCAATACGATCAATACTGATGAAGAGTGATGGCTTCTGTACCGTATCTGCTCAGCGATCTGGTAAAGGTGAAGGAGTTGGCGATGTTGTAGGCAGAAACCTGCTTCTGGACCAGCGCCACCAGCGAGCCATCGGTTACCTAGCAACACAGAGCGACAGCATCAATCAGCTGACTAATCACCGGCTCTGGCCCCGCCCCCACGGAGAAGGAGCTCAACTCACTTCTGATTCAGTTCCACGATTGCTCTGCAGCTGCTGTCAAAGCCTCATTTATTAGAATTAATGAAGTGGAACTCAGTACACAACCATTAATTATCATAAAGTACACGTTAACATTCACACTGTCTCATAAAGTACACATTAACATTCACACTGTCTCATAAAGTACAAGTTAACATTCACACGGTCTCATGAAGTACACGTTAATATTCACACACTGTCTCATAAAGTACACGTTAACATTCACACTGTTTCATAAAGTACACGTTAACATTCACACACTGTCTCATGAAGTACACGTTAATATTCACACACTGTTTCATAAAGTACACGTTAACATTCTCACACAGTCTCATGAAGTACACGTTAACATTCACACATGGGCTCACACATGTTTGTACTTCTATCTTAGTGAGGACATCCATAGGCGTAATGCATTTCCTAGAGCCTTACCTTAACCATCACAACTGATTGCCTAAACTTAATCCTTACCCTTAACCCTAACCAAACCTCAATTCATACCTGTTCTCTAAAAACAAGTCTTCACCATCAAACATGGCTGTTTCAAAGTGAGGACCGGCCGAAATGTCCTCACTTTGTAAAAATGTCCTCACTTTGATAGTTAAATGCAGAAAATGGTACTCACCATGTAGCAAGTACAAGAACATAAAGTACACGTTAACATTCACACACGGGCTCATAAAGTACACATTAACATTCACACACAGTTTCATAAAGTACAAGTTAACATTCACACAGTGTCTCATAAAGTACACGTTAACGTTCACACAGTCTCATAAAGTACAAGTTAACATCCACACACGGTCTTATAAAGTACACGTTATCATTCACACAGTTTCATAAAGTACACGTTAACATTCACATTGTCTCATAAAGTACAAGTTAACATTCACACACAGTCTTATAAAGTACACATTAACATTCACACAGTCTCAAAGTACACGTTAACATTCACACAGTCTCATAAAGTGCAAGTTAACATTCACACACAGCCTCATAAAGAACACGTTAACATTCACACACAGTTTCATAAAGTACAAGTTAACATTCACACACGGTCTTATAAAGTACACGTTATCATTCACACACAGTTTCATAAAGTACACGTTAACATTCACATTGTCTCATAAAGTACAAGTTAACATTCACACAGTCTCATAAAGTACACGTTAACATTCACACAGTCTCATAAAGTACAAGTTAACATTCACACACAGCCTCATAAAGAACACGTTAACATTCACACACAGTTTCATAAAGTACAAGTTAACATTCACATTGTCTTATAAAGTACACGTTAACATTCACACAGTCTCATAAAGTACACGTTAACATTCACTCAGTCTCATAAAGTACAAGTTAACATTCACACACAGCCTCATAAAGAACACGTTAACATTCACACACAGTTTCATAAAGTACAAGTTAACATTCACACACGGTCTTATAAAGTACACGTTATCATTCACACACAGTTTCATAAAGTACACGTTAACATTCACATTGTCTCATAAAGTAGAAGTTAACATTCACACACAGTCTCATAAAGTACATGTTAACACTCACACACAGTCTTATAAAGTACACGTTAACATTCACACTGTCTCATAAAGTACAAGTTAACATTCACAGTTTCATAAAGTACATGCTAACATTCACACAGTCTCAAAGTACACGCTAACATTCACACACGGGCTCATAAAGTACAAGCTAACATTCACACACAGTTTCATAAAGTACATGTTAACATTCACAGTTTCATAAAGTACACGTTATCATTCACACAGTTTCATAAAGTACACGCTAACATTCACACTGTCTCATAAAGTACACGTTAACAGTCACACAGTTTCATAAAATACATGTTAACATTCACACACAGTTTCATTAAGTACACGTTAACATTCACACACGGTTTCATAAAGTACACGTTATCATTCACACAGTTTCATAAAGTACAAGTTAACATTCACACACTGTCTCATAAAGTACACGTTAACATTCATACAGTCTCATGAAGTACACGTTAACATTCACACACGGGCTCATAAAGTACATGTTATCATTCACACAGTTTCATAAAGTACACATTATCATTCACACACTGTCTCATAAAGTACACGTTATCATTCACACACTGTCTCATAAAGTCCACGTTAACATTCACACATATTATATTATACTCTACTATATTATATGAATTTACATTTTAGCAAATTATCATACATTATCATATTCTATGTTATTTATGATAAATATATCATTTATAATACATTTCATTAAAGTACCTTAAAATAGAATTTAATATTACTTTATATAATACTGTGCTATATTATTATGAAATTACATTTTTAATTACATTACAACATATTGTCATGATGCATAAAACAGAAAAATACATTACTTCATACTTTTACTTCTATTTTAATAAATTACTGCACATATCAGTATCATGTATGTCGTATTACACTATATCATAAATTCTAACATAATATATACTGCTTAACTACATTACATTTTTATTAACACCAAAAAACTGTAATATGTTGCTATATTATAATATAATGTGTTGTATTCTACTATATTACATTATATCAAACCGTGTTTCATTAAAAATACTATATTATTATTTAGATATTATTATAACCCTTTGCTAAGAAGAGGTGAGCTTTGTTACTCAATGCATATTTAGCTCTTTATAAAGATTTTTATTTCAGTTTCTCTGATGTTGTTTAAAAAAACAATAATTAAATATCAGTATGATGGTTATTAAGGTGAAGTTTTACCAAACAGCTGTAAAACTACATACGGAGCAGGTAGAAAAGATTTCAGTTTCAGTCTTTGAGTTTTCCTGGAGTTAGCCAGGTGCTGCAAACCTTCAGGTGTTACAGATGATGACCCGCTACCTCGTTAAAAACAGGTGATGACCCGTTACCTGGTTAAAGACAGGTGATGATCCGTTACCTCGTTAAAGACAGGTGATGACCCGTTACCTGGTTCAAGACAAGTGATGAGCCATTACCTGGTTCAAGACAAGTGATGAGCCATTACCTGGTTAAAGACAGGTGAATGTTACCTGGTAATGAGCCAAAGTGTTCAGTCGTTTCCAGTCGCTCTCGATCTTCGTCGTCACGTCTTCGTCCTGCAGGATAATTCTGGTCAGTCGACCCTGACGCCACTCTGACAACACAAACACACACAAACACACACTGTTAGCATGTAGCCATCAGTTTTTTTTACTTGAATTTTAATTATATTTTATTGAAACTTTAAACTGATTCACTATTTTTTTAACATTTTATTGTTGTCGTTTTTTTGTCACGCAGTTTTTATTTTGTTGTGTATTTTTTGCATTTGTTGTACAGCAACATTAGTTAGTGATTAAACAGAAACAATGAAAAGTGTACAAACAAATTTTAGGATTATTTTAGCCAGGCCAGCAGAACCGTGCTACGCTGCCCTCTACAGGCAGACAGCAGCAACACCATCACTGTTTCACCAGTTTAAATTAGAAAACATTATATTTATGCCCCTAAAGCTGATTATTAACCAATAACAGCATTGTTAGCTTACAATAAGCTAACTGTTGGCCTTGGAAATAGTGCTAAACTACCATGGTGTGTAGTAAGGTAGTTTGCTACATGCTAACATTAGCAGCCTACATTAGCAGTTGTTTTTGTTGTATGTTTTTTGTATTTGTTGTACTTTATTTTGTAAAACTATTTTCAAAGTGTACAAACAAACTATATGAATATTTTAGCCATGCTAGTAGCACCATACTACACTGCTCTCTACTGGCAGATAGCAGCATCAGCATCACTGTTTGACTGGTTTATGTTATAAAGCATTATTTCTATGCTCCTGAAGCTGATTAATTACCAATGACAACGTTGCTAGCTAACAATAAGCTAATTGTTGGCCTTGGAGGTAGTGCTAAGCTAGCATGGTGTGTGTGTAGTCAGCTAGATTGCTGCATGTTAACACTAGCAGGGTAGAAGTTTATCTAGTTCCCAACATTTTAGCTCTTGTAGTATTTGTAACAATTTGAAAATGAATTTAGTTTACACTTTACATTTTGTGCTTAATTTTTGTTATTTGTTTAATTTTTTTATTTATTTTTATTTTTTAGGTACTATTCCTTGGCATACACTGAGACGCTTTGCATTTTGTACTTTGTATTTGTTTTCCATTGACTACGTTTATATGCAGTCAATAACCCTTTCATAACCGGAATATTAGCAATAACCCGGTTGCGTACGGCCATGTAAACACCTGCAAGAACCCGAATATGCTCAGATTCCGGTTTTTAAAAACCCGAATAAGACCCCTGGGTTACTCCTTTCCTAACCCGAATATCTCGTAATATAAACGCGCATCGGAATATCCCCATAGAAAGAAACACTAATTTGTGTTCTGCGCATGTTTCATCCGAAAGGAATCTTGATCTTTTGAGTACGGCACTACTTGTATGCCGCGTCTGGCGCGCGACCCACCGGAAATACGCAATTTGCGTCATGACGTTGTCTGTGTGTCCCGGTTTGGATGGGAACATCCCAATTGATTACGCTCATCATTTTAACAGGAGTAACTCTGTCTGTTTAGGCATGTAAACGGGTTATTCCAAATGTTTCAGAAACCGGAATATTGACCTTAACCCAAATATTAATGGCATATAAACTTAGTCCCTGTTTCTGTTTAATCACTAATCTCTCTGTAACTGTGTATATTTCACTAACCTGGTTATTGTACTCTGGCAAAACTAAGTGCTAAGCCGAATGCTAACTAGCCTATGCTAAGGTAGGCTAGTTAGCAATTAGCCTGTCCAGCGTTTTATTTTCTCCATTATGTTTAGATCCAGTTCTAGTTGTATTATTAATTTTAGGAACAAACACAAAGATTAGTATTTTGCTGCATGAAAACACATGAAACAATGATAAAATGTCTCCGTTAGCTTCAGGCTAAAACTGCAGTTAGCTATAAACAGTCTTGTCAGTTTTCTGCTTGTTATTTTCTGCGTTTTGATGCTGGTTTTATGTGTTTTCCTTACCGAGGTCCATGTCGTCAGCCTGAGGTCTCTGTGAAAACGGGATTCCTTTGTAAACAGCATCCAGCAGTTTGTCTTTGACCTGAGTCACCGTGTCGCAGTTCAACACCTTGACCGGTACCTCCGTCCCGGCCTCGCCCTCCGGAGGGATGCACATCAGCGTCTGATAGGAGGACAGAGTCATGTGACCGCACCACGCCATATTACACTGTGTGTATGTGTGTGTGTGTTGTATGTTACCAGCTGTTTGTAGTCGATCTGCTGCCGGATCAGTTTGTCTTCACTCAGAGAATATCGAGCTTCTCCTGTGATGGCATCAATCGGTCCTTTCTCCATCTGCTGCTTTATGGCGCAATACAGCATGAAGAGAGGCTCACCAGCACACTCCTGAAGGAAGGAAGGAAGGAAGGAAGGATGGGAGGGAGTAAGGAAGGCAGGAAGGAAGGAAGGAAGGAAGGAAGGAAGGGAGGAAGGAAGGAAAGAAGGAAGGAAGGATGGGAGGGAGGATGGAAGGGAGGAAGGAAGGAAGGAAGGATTGGAGGGAGAGAAGGAAGGAAGGAAGTAAGGAAGGGAGGAAGGAAATATAGAAGGAAGGAAGGAAGGAAGGAAGGACAGGTTAGGTTAAACTCTTTAGGATATTTCCTGTTTCCTCAGAATGAACTAATGAATAAATTAGCTGCTGCTCTGATCTGATTGGTCGCGGTCAGACGAAGCTTAACGAGCCTAACGAGGCCTGAAGAGGTCAATTAGTGAGCCGGGGGGCGGAGCAAAGATGGAGTACCTTGAGGAATCGATGCAGCAGGAAGGTGAACCAGTTGGTCAGCATCTTCTCAGCCACAGACTCCGTCCTTAAAAGGTCAACAGAGGTCAAAGGTTAGAGAGGAAGAACCCGATTGGTCAAATCAGGCTGGACAGGAAAAGCCAAATAAGGTCATCTGTGATCTTTGTTGTCATAATGATGGAAGAAGAGGACAGATAAAAGAAGACGGGAAGGAAAAGTAAACCGAGGTGTTCCAGATGTTCCAGATGTTCCACTGACCTCCTCAGCAGCAGCTTGGGATGGTTCCGGTTCTCCAGGTTCTTCTCGATCAGGTCGGCCAGCAGCTGCTTCAGCACCACCGTAGCGTACTCCATCCGGCCCTGATGCACAAATCATTAATTAACCGGTCGGAACTGGTGCTGATTAATGTCTAATTATCAGAGTTAATTAATCAGTGACCAGCAGGAATAATCAGCCGCTAAACATAAAATAAATATATCATAAACCAAATACAAAAAGATCTATTAACTTGTTTTTGACATTCAAAAAATGTATTGATATTTTAAACACAAATATTAATATAACAGCTTTAAGTTGACTTTTAACAGCATTTATAATTTTCAGTCAATCAAGTTTGTCCATTAGCAGCATTTAAATGCCACAGACACACTAACAGTCACTGTACACATGCATTAGCCAACATTTTTAGCAGCAGTATTAGCATTGTTACTAGCAGTGTCATTAACAGGAGTAGTAGCAGTGTTACTGCCATCAGTACTAGCAGTATGATTGGCTGCATTAAGTGCAGCACTATTGGAATTGTTTTTATCAGCAGAATAATTAGCACCATTATTAGCAGCTCTATGATTAGCAGCATCAAAAAAAGCTTTATTAGCAGTGTGATTAGCACAATGCTTAGCAGCAGTATTACCAGTGTTATTACCAACAGCATTAGCAGCATTATTGGCAGAACTATTAGCATTATGATTAGTGGTGTTACTAGCATTTTTACTACCAGTATTAGCAGTGTAATAAGCAGAAGTATTAAGAGCATGATTAGTAGTATCATTAGCAGTATTATTGGCAACGGTGTTAGCAGCATTCTGAGCAGCAATATCAGCAGTATGATTAGCAGTGTTATGACGAACAGCATTAGCAGCAGTGTTAGCAGTGTTATTAGCAGTTAGCAGTTTCAGTAGTAGCATTATTAGAATTATCTACTAGCAGTATTAGCAGTAGAATCAGTAACAGCATTAGCAGTGTTATTAGCAATACCAGCAGTATTTGCAGTATTATAATCAGTATGATTACCAGTTTGATTAGAAATGTTATTACCAACAGTATTGGCAGTGTAATTAGCATTATGATTAGCGGTGTGATTTGAATTATTACTACCAGTATTTGCAGTATGATTAGCAGTATTATTAACAGTATGATTAGCAGTGTTTTTAGCACTGTTACGAGCAATGTTTTTAGTGGTGTAATTAGCATTATGATTAGCAGTATGATTAGCGGTGTGATTTGAATTATTACTACCAGTATTAGGAGTATGATTAGCAGTATTATTAACAGTATGATTAGCAGTGTTTTTAGCACTGTTACTAGCAATGTTTTTAGTGGTGTAATTAGCATTATGATTAGCAGTATGATTAGCGGTGTGATTTGAATTATTACTACCAGTATTTGCAGTATGATTAGCAGCGTTTTTAGCGGTGTTGTTAGCAGCTACCTGCAGCGCGGCCATCAGCAGCGAGGCCACGTTGCCACGGTCCCTCATGGAGAAAGATCTCTGGGCCTCCAGTGTGTGGATGAAGGTCAACAGGAACATTTTGTTGTTCAGCAGCTGGCTGAAGAGTCGTAGAGCTTTTTCCACATTAGCTGGAGACTAAAGAGAAGACGTACAGTCACACTCTGGTCCTGCTAAAGACTCCTGTCAGAGGCGACATATACAACCGGACCAGAACCAAGACCAGAACCAGGACAAGAACCAAGAGATGAGCCTGAGATTAACCTCCGTAAACTTGACTAAATCTGAACAAACTTGAATGAACCTGAATAAAAATAAGTAAACATAATTAACCCAGATTAAACCTAATTAAACTGTGCTAAGCTCCACCCCCTGCGGTCCTACGTACGTCCAGCTCCTTTAGGACGGGATGCTCCTCGATTCCTGGGAACATCACCCTCATGGTGTACGTCCGATACTCCAAGAAAGGAATCTTCACGCCATCCATGTCGTTGGTCAGTTCCTGGATGTCCGTCTGAAGTTCAGCGAAGGCTAAAGGAGGCGAGGAAACATGGTCACTGAAGGAAGGAAGGAAGGAAGGAAGGAAGGAAGGAAGGAAGGAAAGAAGGAAGGAAGAAGATGAAGGAATGAAGTAAAGAAGGAAGGAAGGAAGGAAGAATGGAAGGAAGGAAGGAGATGAAGGTATGAAGTAAAGATGGAAGGAGATGAAGGAAGGAAGGAAAGAAGGAAGAAAGGAAGGAAGGAAGGAAGGAAGGAAAGAAGGAACAAAAGAGGGAAGGAAGAAATCAAAAAGGAAGGAAGGAAGGAAGAATGGAAGGAAGGAAGGAAGAAGATGAAGGAAGGAAGGAGATGAAGGATGAAGAAAGCAGCACCGACCCTCTTTGCACTCTAGCGCCACCCGACTCTCCAGGTTGTCCATCTGCAGCTGCAGCCGTTTGAGCGTTCGGTCGGCATCGCGGGTTTTCCTCTTGTAGGCAATGAGCACAGCGATGATGGCGATGAGCAGCACACCGCCGCCCGCCCCGATACCGATGATGGCAGGCAGCGTGAGGGCGGAGTCAGAGTAGATGTGGAGCGTGCCCGGTGAGTACTCCAGACCACCAACCAGGATCTGAGTGGAAACATGGAGGGAAAACATCTAAATATCTACAGGAAGTATTCACCTCCACTTTTACTGCTTTTTCAACATTGAATCAGTGTCAGTTTACTTTGGATATTTGGCCAACAAACAAAAAGACTCTTTAATGTCAAAATGATCATGATGCTGCCACCACCGTGCTTCACATCATGATGTTGCCTCCACCATGCTTCATATCATGATGCTGCCACCACCATGCTTCACATCATGATGCTACCTCCACCATGCTTCACATCATGATGCTGCCTCCACCATGCTTCACATCATGATGCTGCCTCCACCATGCTTCACATCATGATGCTGCCTCCACCATGCTTCACATCATGATGCTGCCTCCACCATGCTTCTCAGTGGGGATGGTGTGTTTTTGATAATGTTCAGTGTTTGGTGTCCATCAAACATATCATCTAGTCTGATGGACATAAAGCTCCATCCTGGTCTCCTCAGACCAAAGAACCTTCTTCCAGGTGTCTTCAGAGTCTCCACGTCTTCTGGTGAACTCTAGTCCAGATTTAATTGGAGCTTTTTCTATCAGAGTCTTTCTCTTCGTCTCCATGAAGCTTTGACTGGTGAAGTACAGACAACAGTTGTATGAACAGTCTCTCCTATCTCAGCTGCTGAAGCTCCCTCTCTAGTCTCTTTCTTCTTGGTCTCTCAGTTCTTGAGGACGTCGTGCTCTAGTCAGATATATTCATGTTCCATCTTCCTTCCATTTCTTAATGATGGATTTAACTGGACTCCAAGAGATCTTCCGGAACTTGGAAATGTTCTTGTATCCTGACTGATGCTTTTGAACAACCGCTGTAAAGCACTTTGATTTGAAAGTGCTATATAAATAAAGTTATTATTATTATTAACCTTTTCTCAGAGTTTCTTGGAGTGTTCTTTAGTCTTTATGGTGTGGTTCTACCCCGGGGGTTCTGATCCACCAGGGACTGCATCTTCCAGATATATTTCATGTTTTTAAGTTAACATGTAAGAGTCGATTTTTGTACATTCTGTTCTCTAAATCTAAATTAAATTGACCATGATTTAATTTTGAAATAACTACAAGAACTACATCAATAACTATACCTCTGTATCTTTTGTCATATCTAATTAGAAATAATTATATTAACAGGCTATTTTCTTTTAAACTTTTTCCCCAAACACCAAGATCACTACAGTGTTTGTTAAAAAAGGGTTAGTGAAAGGTTACCTTTAGGTCGTGGTTGTGTTATGTGTCCATGTAAGCCGGCGTAAAGTCCTCAGAAGTGATGGAACAGAACTCAGTGTGTGTCCCTCTCTGATCTGTGATATCAGACCAATTACCCATGACTCCCTGCAGCTGAATGTAATGACTTTCACCTTTAAGAAGACCTCCTCCTGCTCCTCCTGCTCCTCTGTTCCTTCTGAATCTGAATCCTGACTCTCAGGTGTGTCTAAAAACAGCTTCTGGAACTGAGATAGAATCACTTTGAAGATATTTCACTCTGGTTTTATGTCGTTCTAATCATTAAGAGCTACTTGTCCCTCACAGATGTACAGGGCTTCAATGCTGCAAAAATATTACTGGAAGTTTTCTCAAATTAGAAAATCTTACTTGTAATTGACATGTAACTGTATTTAATTTTAGTCTTTTCTGTCTCTTTACATTTATTTTGTGTCTCTTTGTGGGTGATTTGAAGGCTTTTTTCTCTACTTCAACACTAAAACTTAACAGTCACGTCCAACAGAACTGCCTGACACTTCTTGGTCCGGTGTCCAGTTTTCCAGAGATGACGACTCCTCTTCTTGACCCTATCTCCCTGTGTTCAGTGTTATGTGTAGATTTTTGTGAACCAATCACATTCAGGTTAAAAAAGGAGGCGGGGCTAATCTCCCATCACTCACCAGAACTCGCTGTTCTCCGGTGAGATCTGGCGAATCACAGAGCAGCTGGTTCTCTGACACGGTCAGCAGGCAGGGTGACTCTCCAATCAGGACGGTGTAGTTCAGACGGATGTTTCCGGGCGCCGGCGGGATCAAGTTCTTACCCTGAAACACAAACATGTCTTTAGTCAAAACACTTTATTCTGAAACACCAGTTTTACTTCTTCTTCTTCTTCTTGTGAAGCTCACCTTTAGGATGATGGGCGAGCCCGGTTTGACTTCCAGGATCCCAGAGTTCCCCAGAGGATCGAAGGTTGGGTTTGGGTAGTGGATAAAGGGGGTGGAGTTGAGGACCAGCAGGGAGGAGACCTGGACACAACCAGAACTGGTTCAGAGTCTGGTGGGAAGCTTCCATCACAACATCGTTCTGCATCCTGAGTTCACTTTAATTCTTTCTTTCTAAACATTTTAAGATCTCACAAAAGCTCTCTGAAGTACCGCTCGGTATGAACCGAGTGCTCCAGCAGAAACAACTGGACTTGTTTTAGATCCTTAAAGCTAAAGGTTTTCTAAGTGGGTTGGGAGTTCCAGGTATTTATACTCAGCCACAAACCACACAACTCAGATGTGACAACTCAGCAACCACCCAGAAGTCAACAGTCTTGAGATTGTCAACAACCCAAGATTTTCTTGACTCCAGAGATCATCATTAAACCAAAACGTTCACATGTTCAGGACCATCAACAACCTGAGACTCACATGATTCAAGATTGCCGACAACACCAGGCTTTCATAACTTATGAACCATCAACACCCCGAGACTTCCATGTCTCAAGACAGTCAAAAACCTGATACTCGAGTATTGTCAACTACCCAAGACTTTCAAGACTTTGGACTCATCAATTAGCAGAGGAGTGCATGACTCAAGGTGTTAATGGTGGAGGGATCTCAGAACCATGTTATAAGTACCCAATAAGTCACTTAGAGATGACTGTTACAGTTTAACGCAGATGGCTTTCTTATCCCCTCTTATCTGGTTCTCATAATGCAGTCCTTCAATTCCTCCCCAGGCAGTTTAATAAGTTTATTCACCATTAACACCATGAGTCATGTGAGTCTTGGGTTATTAACAGCCCTTTAGCCATATGCGTTGGTGGTAAGAATAAAAACCTGTGACGCTTCACCAGTCAGTTAGAACTGAGAAAGCATCTAAGATGAAGATGAAAAACAAAAAAAAAAACACGTCCAGTTACCATCTAAGGAAGCAACCAAGACCTGAATAAATCTACAAAGATGTTGCCCTTTGGATGGATGGATGGATGGATGACTTTCCATCTCAGTGTTAAAACTTTTGAGTTTATTTAGATTTTTTTTGCAAATGTCACCAAGGTCTTTCTGCACCAACTTAAAATCTGAGAAAACAGATAAACTATACCGCCGTGATGTAGATACAACCAACTCCTGCTGAAGGTCAGTGATACCTGGTCGAAGATAAAGCCGAACTCATCGGGATGCAGCGCCCCCTCTGGTGGGTTAGGTTTACTGTAGATCAGACCAGGAGCTAGACAGGTCATGGTGCTGTCATTGACCACAGTGCAGAACTGCAGAGAAAAACACACCTGGTTAGGATCAGGTGTGGACAGGTGAAGGTGGGCGGAGTTCAAGTCGCCGTGAGTGTTGGTTGCATTGAAATATTGTGTCTCTATGGTAACCTTGTGTCTCTTTGTGGTTGTTTTGTGTCTCTTTGTAGTTATTGTGCAATTGTTTTGCGTCTCTTTATGACATTCTAAACTGAATGTTTCTTGCTTTTACCATCATTTCCGTAGAATAAAACCTGTATAAGTTGCAAACAGCTTGGAGTGTTGTAGTGGGTGGACATGTTGTTCTTACATTATTAGTTTCCACGCCTCCATATTTGGCTCTGATTTTGGGCTCCTGGATGGTCAGCAGGTTGGTTCCTGTTACTGTGATCACTGTGCTGCCACTGCAAACACAAACACACAATCACAAGTTAGAGATCAATGATCCTGATTGATTGATTATTGAGGGTCTGGGTCTGGAGGACTTACTTGAGGATGGTCCAGTTGGGCTCGATGCTGGTGATGGTCGGGTCCTCGGTGTAGATGTATTTGGTGTCGGAGCTCGTCACCTCGGCCCTGTCAATCATCAGACGGATGGGGGCGGGGCCAGAGCCTGTCAGGGAGGCGGGGGTGATGCAGACTATCTCCCGATTGGTCCGTCTGGGAGGAGAATATATATGAATATTACACCTGTTCTGTCTTTACCAACACATTTATTAGACTCTAACAGATCCAGACTGACTTGACAAACAGACACTCCTCCTTGTCGATGAAGACGGTGACGGAGCTGCCGGCGTCCAGGTGTCGACCCGTCACCGTCAGTCTGGTTCCCCCAGAAACGGGCCCCTTCTCCGGGCGAACACGGCTGAAACTGGGGGTCTGGAGGAATAGAACAATATTTACTCATCAAGTATTTGTATCTCACACAAGTATATCCAGTTTAAATCATATTTTTCTTATTCGCTTCATTTACCTGACAGTTTCAAGATTCTTGCATCCAAAGTTTTTCAAGGGCTAATCAAATATGAAACTTTGCAGTGGACTACTCCATTATTTTTCACATCATTCATATTGAAGTATTCATGAAGGTGGACAGTTTCTCCTTACCCCTTCAATGATTTTAATTTAGTTAAGATTGTAGTTTTCTTTGTTTTTGTTTTTTACCAGTTACAGGGTTCAAATACTTATGTGGTATGACTTTGGGATCTGGGTAAATGAAACTTTTCTTAACATTTCTGGATGCTAATTTAGTTAGAAAACTGATGCTAATGTTGTAGCAAGCAAGCTAAGAGCACAATTAATCGGTGGGGGATAGAAGTAAATATGTAGCTAGCAATCTAGACAGTTAACAGTGATTAATTGTTGTGTTTTAAAGGCAAATTTAACTCGTAAGTTGATGGTACTGTTATAGCTAGCAAGTTAAGAATGCAATTAACCGATAAGTGATAGAACCAGAAATGTAGCTAGCAAGTTAGACAGCTAACAGTCATTTATTGTTCTGTTTCAAAGGCAAATTTAATTATCAAATAGATTCTAATGTTATAGATAGAGATATAAAAGCACAACTAATTGATGGGAAAAAGCAGTCAACGTGTAGTTAGTTAGCTGGACAGCTAGCAATGATTGACAGTTGTGTTGTGAAGGTGAATTTAATAAATTAGTTGCAGTTAATGTTACATCAACCAAGCTAAAAGAACAACCAATCCATGGGGACAGTGTAAGTTGAGTTTGGTTTTGAAAACAAATTAAATTAGTAAGTTGAGGCTACTGTTATAGCTGGTGAGCTAAGACCACAATTAATTGATGGGGGATAAAACCAGATATGCAGCTATCAAGCTAGATAGCTAACAGTCATTTAGTGTTGTGTTTCAAAGGCATAAAAGTACCTTCATGCTAATGTTATAACTAGCAAGTGAAAAGCACAAGTAATCAATGGGGAAAAGTAGTCGTTGTGTAGTTAGCTGGACAGCTAAAAGTGACTGAGTAAGCAACAGCTAATGTACAGCTAGCAAGCTAAAAGCTCAATCAATCCATGGGGAAAGTATAAGTTGACTTTGGTTTTGAAGGCAAATATAATTAGTGAGTGGACAGTAATGTTATAGCTAGCAAGCTAAAAATACAACTAGTTTATGGAGAGAAATAGTGAATATATAGCTAGTTAGCTAGACAGCTAGCATTTACTAGTCACCGTTATCTAGAAAATGATCAGTACAGTGGACATCCAGGACAGTCAAGATGGCGGCTGGTGAAGTTTAAGGGGGCGTGGCCTAGACACAGTGACTCCGCCCCGTCACTTACCACGAAGGAGTACGTCTGCGTGGAAAGGGTTCGGTACTCGGCGCTGCAGACGCCGATGCAGAGTTCCACCGGACCGCCAGGTGAGTGGGGGAGGAGGGCTTCGTCCATGTTGCACACGATCCTGCAGACACACACAGAGTCAGAACACGCCTCTGACATGTTTATACGGACATGCTAACATGCTAATAGACTGACCTCTCGGCGCTGACGTACTGTGACGGTACCGGGTTGCAGCGGACACCGGCCACCTGGACGTGAGTGATTTCCTTCACCTGCAGACCCAGATTCTCCCCCTCGATGGTGACCCAAGTCCCGCCTTCCCGAGGTCCGGTCAGAGGGTCGATCTGAGGGGGCAGAGCCAGAGGTCAACAACTAATCAATAACCACAACCAGCTTAATGAATGAGCTCAGCGATGATGTTTATGTGGTTCTTACCCTGGTGATGCGTGGGTGGCTGCAGCGTAGGTTGTGTCGGCCATGGTGCATCCAGTTCTGCTCAGGTGAGGGGCAGTGCTGCCGCAGGAGACACCTGCGACTCTCCGTGCACCAACCGCATTCAAAGGTGGGCGGAGCTTTGAGACACTGACCACAGCTGGAGCGCTGAGCCTCGCATTTATAGAGCAGTGCTGCAACAACCAACAATTTACCGACGCAATAAACACCACAAATCATAACTTACATTTATGGTCCTTTAATAAAATCATAAAGTATCAGGACCATGAATAATTATAAGTAGTTTAATATACTAAAACCTTAACTGTAATTTTTAAATTACTCACATTAATTATACATAGTGTAGGATCTAACCATATAAATATTTAAATCATTTAAAGGTAAATACATACAATTAATAATAATGTAGGGTAAAATGACTAGTAAAGTTAAAGAACGTAAATAATTATAAACAGTATAACATAAACAGAACCTTGAATTAAAAAATAGAACTTTAATCTATATTTTAAAATTAAACACATGAATTTACATATTTAAATTTATAACCTTAATACTTAACTTAGTCAGATAAATACACATAAATTAATAATATTGTTGTGTAAAATGATAAGTAAAGAACAAATAATTGCTATAAATATTAAAATATTAAAATTAATCTTAATAATTCACATAATGATATAGGGACTTGTTAGGTAAATTTGTAATATTGTATGTAATCTTGTGTTTGTTGTCATAAATGTAAATTAAATATAGCCGACAGTAGGTTTTAAAGTTCTAACATAAACCATAAATGTAGATAATAAACTGTATTCTCTCATGTTTACATTTAGTTTGTGGTCTCAGTTATTTTATTTTATGCTGTTTTCCATCTGATTTGCTGTTGATTGAAATAAAAATTTAAATATTTTCACTTACTTTCACTTCACTGAAAATAAAGTAAACTGATTACATATCAGAACGTAAACTGAGCTGTAAATACAGAATACTTTAATTTTCTAATAATAAATGTTGGTTATTTTTGCTGATGTGAAGCTACACATTTCTCCACTTGCGCTTTTGTGTTTACACATAATGAACTATCAGCTTTGTTTATTCCAGCCTATTTTCAGCTTGTGTTTTTGTTCTGGTTATTACTAATGTAAACTGTAACCACTGAATAAATAAATAAAGATTTGAGAAATTGTTCGGTTTGTAATCAGAAACAGTTTTTACCTTTCATAGATGCTGGTTTGTCGATGAAGAAATCTCCGTCCCAGACGATGGAAAAATCCACGGGAAGATCGCCGGCTTCATCGCCTTCATACCAATACTGGAAAAAAACACAAACAATGATTAATGTTTAATTAGGAAATATATTTCTGTGTTATTCAGCATTAAACTGCAGGAAGGATTTTTAATTAAAGGAGAAAAATCTGACGTACAGAAGAAAGCAGCCAAATAATAAAACTACGGATTATTTTTATCACAGTTTCCAGCCAGTATTTCTGTTTATATAACTAATGATGCTACTGATTATATTTATTTAAATAATATCACTGCAGCAGAACAACAACTCCCACAGTTTACTGCAAAACTAAACACATGAAAAACAAGAAAAGTAAAAATACTGCGTTTTTACATGCGATCAGGAGTATTTTTACCTTTTAATGTAAGAAATTTGGATTAAAAAACACTGAAATGAACAAATACATAAAAATAACATTTTTATTTTGGACAACAAACATTTCTTTTTCAGTTGTTAGCAAAAGTATGTAATATTAGAAATATATTTATAGAATTTGAGGTTTGATACCTGGTTTTACATTGGTTCTGGACTGGGTAAATCTGTAATTTAACAGCTGTCATGTTAAAAAAAAGATGAAATCTGACTGCTGCAGAGGATAAATGTTAGTTTATATTAGACGTGTAAATATAGTTTGTTTTTGTAATTCTATAATAACAATAATTCCATGTGTATTAAAACACAAATAAATAATATAAAATGGGAAAATAGCTCAAATTATTTGCATCCTTTTTGACGTTTTTATCGTCCGGAATAAACTCAGCACAGATACTCTAAAAAAAAAAACCACTGAAAATGAACACACAGACACATGCGGCAGCAGAGCGGCGTTGTCATGGCGGCGGCGAACGGTTTCCACGGTAACCGCCAAAAACACCGTCATGGAAACAACATAATGGACTCAGAGCTGATCTACCTGAAGCCTTCATCTGAGGAAAATATAAGAAAAATACAGCCGGGAGAATGTCTGTGTGTGTGTGTGTGTGTGTGTGTGTGTGTGTATGTGTGTGTGTGTGTGTGTGTGTGTGTGTGTGTGTGTGTGTGTGTGTCTGTGTGTGTGTGTCTGTGTGTGTGGGGCATCAGATTATCTGGCGAGTCGAGCTGACATATTCAGGACACAGACTCTCGTGTCTTTTCAACAACTTTGGAGATGCGTTGGATTGTTCATTACGCACTCTGACTACACACACACACACACACACACACACACACACACACACGTGCATTATCACAGACACACTCCATGGAAGCAGAGAGAAGTCGAGTTTTCTGAAAGATTGAAAATCGATGTGTCTTAATGACTGGTCTGCTGCTTGTTTCATTAACTCACACACACACACACACACACACACACACACAAGCTCACATGCACACGCACAAACACACACTGATAGTTTAATTAAGAGGAGGTGGCAGCTGTATGACCTTACTTCAGCAAAAATATCTGATGTAAAAATCTACAGTACGACACCACAACACAAACACACACACTAACCACACACACACACACACACACACAAAATTAACTAATTTCATTTCATTAAGTCAGGCTTCACTTCAATGTTCCCTCCTCAGCAAAAACTGCTTCAATGTCTGTATGATCACTTTTACAGCTTTTTACCTCAAACACACAATAACTACACACACACACACACTGACTACACACACATGGGGCTGTAATTAATAAAGCATTGATATTAAAATGATCTTTTCTGCAGAGACGCAACAACGACCACATTACTCATAACCACGTGTGTTTGTCCACCTCTGTGAGGACGCATGGCGCCCACGAACGCACTGAGGGTCCTCACAAGGATAGAAACACAAGTGTGCGTGTGTTTGTGTGCAGGAGTGATGACCACACGGCTGAAATATGTGAAATACCACGACCGACTGCGAGAGGGAGAAAGATGTGTGTGTGTGTCTAATGCACTGATTTTCCATTAAAAGCAGCCAGCTGAGCCCGACGGAGGTGCATAAGTCATCCACACACACACACTGATTACACACACACACACACACACACACACACACACACACACACACACACACACACACACACACACACACACTCTAGAAATGTTTGAAAATGGAAGTGCTGCTGAACACACTCCTGATGATCCTGAACGCAGCTCTGATCTGCAGCTACAGCCGAGGACCTCACAAAGTCACTAAAACTGCTCCTGAACACAAACTGCAGTTCAACAAATGTCCACTGGAGGCTCCACCACAGAAACAGGGGCAGCTTTAAGTAACTGGTTTCAGACTGGTTGAGACCTGGTTTGAGATCTCGTTTTGGACGGGATTGAGATCACAAAACGATCACAAAGAGACACAAAACAACCATAGACACAAAAAACCATAGACACACAAAACAACCACAAAGAGACACAAAATGATCACAGAGACACAAAACTACCACAAAGAGACACAAAACAACCATAGAGACAAAACGACCACAAAGAGACACAAAACGACCACAAAGAGACACAAAACAACCATAGAGACTCAAAACGACCACAAAGAGACACAAAAAACCATAGAGACACAAAACGACCACAAAGAGACACAAAAAACCATAGAGACACAAAACGACCACAAAGAGACACAAAACACCACAGAAAGTCGTTTCACGGGACAAATTTAAAGACATCTGGAGAAAAACACCGAGGACTTCCAGGAATCTGACGAAGGTTCCACACATCTGTAGCTCAGAATCAGAAAAACTGATTTATTTAACAAACCGCAACCTTAAGCCTGCTGCACACCACGGAGGACGAGCAGGAGTGTGTGTGTGTGTGTGTGTGTGTGTGTGTGTGTGTGTGTGTGTGTGTGTGTGTTGTACTAAATGGCCAATTTCCACTGGGAATAGTAACTTAATTAAATACAGACGCACACTGACCATCTGTATGTGTGTGTTGTTGTGTGTTATAGCGGTGGTATGTCAGCGCAGTGTGTGTGTGTGTGTGTGTATGTGATGTGGCCTCACTGAAGGGAAGACAGATGAAGGACCGGAAACGAGCACGAGCAGACGAACAGTTGGTGTGTTTGTGTGTGTGTGTGTGTGTGTGTGTGTGTGTGTGTGTGTGTGTGTGTGTGTGTGTGTGTGTGTATGTGTGTGTGCACCTGGTTTTGCATCATTGTCCCCATACAGATAGCAATCCCAACAGTGGGGGAAAAGGGGAATTTTTCTTTTTAGGAAAATTGTGAAATCGTTGGAGCTTCAGGAGAAACCAACTGGACTCCTTCTGAAGGTTCTAGACAATGTTCCACCTTCATCCAAGGTTCTTCTTCAGCTCTAGCTGACTGATTGGGAGTTGCAGGGTTTTCATCCCTCCAGGTAGGGGAGGGCTGTAACTCTAGAAAATACTGGTAATGAGTTCAAATTACCCACAAAACGTATCAATAAAAACTTAGTTTTTCACCTTTATTTTGTACTTACAGTCGGCTTCTCTTGGCTACTGGCGTATTTGTGAAAACACAGATGTCATGTCGGCCATTATGAGGCCAACTGACAGTCAGTTAGTCAGTGGCTCTTTGTAATTGTTTTTGCATATTTGTGACAGTTTGATATGTTTTTGTAGCCGTTTTGTGCCTGTTTATGATCATTTTGGTTTTTGTTCTGCTGTTTTAGCAGCTGGGGCGGGTGCCTGCTCTATGGAAAACATCATGTATCGTACCGGTACCAAAAATCAAATGTCCGGCTGAACTAAAGGACTACAGACCTATTGCTCTGACCTCATACATCACGAAAAATCTGAAGCGGCTGGTTTTACGTCTACTGAGGCTTGAGGTCAAAGACAAACTCGATTCTTTGCAGTTTGCTTACAAAGAACACATTGGAGTGGATGATGCCATCCTCTTCATGCTTCACCGTGTCCTGTCTCATCTGGAGGAACCTGGAGTTTATGTGACAATCATGTTCTTTGATTTTTCAAATGCATTCAACTCCATCCAACCCACCATCCTCAAAGACAAGCTCACAGAGATGGGAGTGGATCCTTCCTGTGTTTCATGGATTACAGATTACCTGACAGGAAGGCCACAGTTTGTCAGGCTGGGGAACTGTGTTTCTGGGACATTAATGAGTAGTACTGGAGCTCCACAAGGAACAGTCCTGGCTCCATTCCTGTTCACTCTGTATACATCTGACTTCAAATACAGCACTGAGTCCTGCCACATTCAGAAATACTCTGATGACACTGCTATCGTGGCATGTATCAGAAATGGACATGAGGCTGAATACAGAGATCTGAGAAGTGCCTTCAGTGACTGGAGTCACAAAAACTGCTGCTACTCAACGCCTCAAAGACAAAGGAAATGATCATAGATTTCTGCAGATCCAAACCCCCTCTTCAGCCAGTGAACACTTGTGGACATCGAGATGGTGACATCATATAAATATTTAGGTGTCCACCTTGATAATAAGTTGGACTGGTCTACAAACGTAGACTTCATCTACAAAAAGGGCCAGAGTCGACTTTGTCTCAGAAGACTTTGATCTTTAGACATCTGCAGTAAGATGCTGCAGATGTTTTATCAGTCTGTGGTAGCAAGTGTCCTGTTTTATGCTGCAGTCTGGTGGGGAGGCAGCATAAAATAGAAGGATGCAAGGCGTCTGAACAAACTGATTAAAAAAGCTGCTCTGTGGTTGGAATCACAATGAACTCATTGGAGGATGAGGTGGAGAGACGGGCACTGAGCAAGATGGAGGCCATTCTGACCAACATGGATCATCCACTTCACATCTGCCTCAATGAACAACGAAACATCAGTGGACGGCTCCTATCCCTGCACTGCAAGACTGAAAGATTTAGGAAATCTTTCTTGCCATCAGCAGTCAGGCTATTCAATTAAAAAATAAACAGATAAGAACCCTGACAACTGAATTTCCCTTCGGGGACGAATAAAGTGATTCTGATTCTGATTGTATGTATATTTGTGGTTGTTTTGTGTCTATTAGTAGTTGTTTTGTTTCTTTCTGTGGTCATTTTGTGCCTATTTATGATCATTTTGAGTCTTTTTTTGGCTATTTTATATTTATATATGTGGTTGTAGAACAGAAGAAGAACCTTGGATGAAGGTGGAACATCTTCAAGAACCTCCTAGAGAAGTCCAGTTGGTTTCTACTGAAGGTCCTACGATTTCCCCTTTCCCCCAAATACGTCCCCACTTTCAAAATGTGATTGTTATCTCTCTCATTTCTACTGAAGCTCCTATGACCACCAGGACCTGACGACCGAGAACCTCCAGACAATGTGAGAACACTTTTTGTTTGAGCCTCTCAGAAGGTTTTCAGGTTCATTTTGGTCCTCACAGTGGTAGGAAGACCAACCAGATAGATGGCGTGTGTCTCAGTCAGACCGATCAATACCATCTGAACAACGACCTATGACCTCTGTGCGTTTGATCGTCTCTGTCTTTGAGCCAATCAGAGCTCCGATCGGAACCCCTCCCCCCCTAAGCAGCAGTGCATGCTGGGAGTGGTCTCACCGAGGTGTTCTGACACTGGATGCAGGACGAGTTGAAGCGGACCGCTGGGATCCTCTGGACCTTCCCCTGGATGTTGAACACGCACTCGTAGTTCTTCTGACCTGACTGAGGCTGCGGCAGGTTCCGAGCCCTCAGCGTGATCGGACGGACCATCCCAGCTGGAACCAGGATGTCGGAGGTGGGGAGGATCTGCGGACAACCCTGCAGACAGAAACAAGGTGGACGGTCAGAATACGACCAGCAGGGGGCAGCGGTGAGAGAAACTACAGTTAGATCAGCTTCAGAGTACTAAGGAACCAATGAGACAATGGATGGAAAGATCCTCAGAAATGTCCTTAAATTACATCGTGTCCCCGTTACCAAATGTATCAAATATCAAATGTCCCAATTTCCCCCAAACATGTCATAACTTTTGATATATGTCCTCATTTTTTGAAAATGTCTTCATATGCAAAACATTCCCCTTTCCCAAAAACATCCAGAAATGTTTGTTCTAAAAGAGTCTTCGTTTTTCACAAGCCTCCCAAATTACAAAATAAATGATCTAATGTTTTCTTCAACATGTTCTCACCATTAAAACTTCAACACGTTCCAAAAATGTCCTAATTTTCCAATAATTCTAAAAATACCTTCACTATCCAGGAACGGTTCAACGTCCTACGACGTCCCATCCTAAAACTTTTTCTACAAACTCTCCTGACTTTTCCTGAAATGTTTTATACAATGTCCATCATTTCCCTCTCCACTTTAAAAAAGTTCTAAAACTGGTCCAATCTTCAGTTTCAAGAAAATTGCCACAATATTTTTACATTTTCATAAAATGCTCTAACTTAAAAAAACAAATCCAGATTGTCTAGAAATCCTAAACTTTAATGTTTTCATAAATATCCTCACTTCCATCCAAATGTCCTCCTTCTCCTTAAAATGGTGACACAAACTGCAATATTTTATTGTCATTTTCCTTAAAATGTGGTCATTTTAAAAAATGCTCCGACCCTCTAAAACATCCTCAGCACCTCCCAGTGGCTGGATTAACATCTGTGTCCACGCATGGACACACACACACACACACACACACACACACAGATATCTCAGTCTGTCATCTCTGAGTGTGGACGGAGACTCTGGACGAGTGTGTTTGTGTTCGGTAATGGACAGCTGGTGACAGATACACACTTCCTGCGGCTGCTGGAAACACACACACACACAAACACACACACACACACACACACACACACACACACACGCACACACACACACACACTCTCAGTGGGTGAAACCTTTAACGCCGTCACCGCGGTAATTAATTGGCTGGTAACTGACAGGAGGACCATTAGCTCCACAGGGAGTGGACTGAACCCAGCGGACGGCGGCACCGTGGAGGCCCAGTGTGTGTCAGTGTGTGTGCTATTGTGTGTTATTGTGTGTCTTTGTGTCTGTTGGTGTGTGTTTGGGATAAAGGCTAGCTATTCCTGTGAGTCTCTGCAAACATTCGTCCAAACTTCGGCGACACATCGAGCTGAAATCCGATTTATCGTCATGCTTCCATAATGGCTCCAGAATCTGATAGATAATCAATGAAGAGCTTGTCGATCGTTTGTTCTGGATTTAAAATAGTGGCGAAACACAGACGACAGATTACAGATGATGAACAGGAGACAGGTGCACTAAACATTCAGTTTTCTGCTGAAGTACGACTCTTTAGACTTACTTTCTCCTCGTCTTACACAATCCTGTCTGCAGTATGAAAAAAAAGGTCATAAAAAAGGTAAAAATGCAAAAAAATGAGTGATTTTGTGAATGTACTGACAGGGTTGTTGGTTAATGTTGCTGTACGCTGTGTTATGACAGTAAAGAAGTTCTGTTTCAAAATAATCAAGAATTAAACATTTGTTGTTATCACCAGAATAAATGAAGGCTCCACATGTTATATTATTTATATTATTCACATTTAACTGTTTGCATTCTTATTCTCAGACTTTTTGTTTATCAATAAGGGTGTGCCGCAAGGCTCCATTTTGGGCCCTGTACTATTCTCTATTTATATAAATGATATTGTGTCCTCTTTAAGTGGTTGCCATGCCCATGTGTATGCAGATGACACCATTTTTTATTGTATTGCAGATTCTGTACAGCTCGCTATCAACAATTTGCAACTTGCTTTTAATCAGCTTCAAAAATGTCTTTTAAATCATAAACTTCTTATAGAGTCTACAAACTCAGCGACACAGTTTTGCCTGATTTGTTGTCTTTTTGCCACTTTGTGTCATTTTTTTGTAGCTGTTGTTATTGTCGTCTTTTGCATCATTTTGTGTCTATCTTTTGTCGTTTGTCTTGTTTTGTGTCTTGTTTGCCATTTTGTGTCATTTTGGCTTGTTTTTTGTTGTGCTGTCTCATTCCGTGTCTAATTTGTGTTTGTTTGTGTCTTTCCTCTGTCACGTTGTCTTATTTTTTTTGTCATTTTGTGAAATTGTCTTGGTCGAATTTTTGTAATTTCGAGTCTAATTTGGGTCATTTTGTGTGTCAGTTTTACAGTTTTCTGTCTCATTTGTGTTGCTTTGTCTTGTTTTTTGTAATTTTTTTATCTAGTTTTTGTCGTCTTGTGTCTAATTTGTGTTTTTTCTCTCGTTCTGTGTTTAATTTGTGTTGTTTTTGTCGTTTTTCCGTCACTTTGTCCTCTTTTATGCTGCTTTGTGTCATTGTTATGGTCTGCTTTTTGTCATCTTGTGGTATTTTTTGTTGTTTTCTTTCTTTTTTTTGTGTCATTTTTTCTTGTGTTGTTGTTTTGTGTAAAATTGTTGTTTCGTCTTGTTTAACGGCGCTCTGTCTCATTCAGTGTCTGATTTGTGTTTTATGTCTTCCTTCTGTCACATTTTCTTTTTTTGCTGTTTTGTGTCGTCCGGTTTTGTCGTCTTGTGTGTTTTGAGTCGTGTTGTGTCATTCTTTTTGTTGTTTTCTCTCTTGTTTGTTGTTCTCTGTCCCATCTCTGCTGTTTTGTCATGTTTGTGGTGTTCAGTGTCTCATTTTTGTCATTTTATGTCTAGTTAGTGTCGTTTCATGTGTTGTGGGTTTTTGTTGGCTTTGTTTCTGTCATTTTGAGTCACATTTGTGTCTTTTTGTCATGTTTTTTTGGCATTCTGTAGCTTATCTACCCTGTTTGGTATTTTGTTTGTGTTGTTTTTGTCTTTTTTCTCACACAGTCTTGTTTTTTTGACATTTTGTGTCATTTTTTGGTCTGTTTTTTGTCATGTTTTGTGTATTTTTGTCCTTTGTCTTGTTTGTCATTTTGTCTTCTTTTTGTTGTTTTGTGTAAAATTTCAGTTGTTTCGTCGCATTCTATGCCGTTCTGTCTCATTTTTGACATCTTGTCTCGTTAGAGTCGTTTCGTGTTTCACTTCTGCCCTTCTGTCTGGTTCGTCTTTTTTACCAGTTTGTGTTGTTTTGCTGGTTTTGTTTTGGTCATTTTCAGTCTCATTTGGGTTGTTTTATGTCTTGTTGGTGTCGATCCGTGTCTCTTTATGGTCATTTTATCCCCTCATACTTCAGATGTTTTTCTATCTCCATGTCTCCAATCATTTTCTTGTCTACTCTGGATCTCCAACAACCTGCTGTTCTGTTCACTGTTTCTGCATTTATTTTATTGGTTTTCCTCTCAGTCTCTCTGTGGAAACACTGTCAGCAGTTCAACCTGAAAACTCTCTGGATGTTTCTTATTTGCTGAGTTCAGTCGACGTTGCACAGAAATATGTAGAATATATTACTTTTTTTTTAAGGAATCTGGTTCAAGAAAAACATTTATTTTGGGAGAATATTTGGAAAATAAAAGTGATTTTGAAGAGATATTATAATTTAAACTCAGATTTTTGTTGGTTTTGTTTAACTTTAAGGGACCAATGTGTCGGACCAAGAGAAGAAGACCTTAATGTGAATACTCAGTGTTGTGGTTTGTTGACCCATCCATCTACTCCAAACTCCTCCTTTACGCTGCTTTTTGTATTTAGAGGATTACTTTGGGTCACCTGTCCTCTCAGTTATGGCAATACTTGAAAACCACTGCATCTTATCTCATATTTATGATGTAAAGTCTCTATATTTGTGTTCTTCTGTGAATAAAATGCAGAGTTTAACGATGTAGAAACACCAACAAAAACCAGAACCTTCTGAAAAGGAGTTCCAGTGTTCCTAATAAAGTGTTTGCATCGTCCCTGTACCATTTAGTTCAGTATTTTACGGAGCTGTCGTTGGGCGTCAGTACACATAAATCAGCTCAGAACAAACGGAGGCAGCGATGTGCAGCAGCTTCAGCCGACGCTAGTTTCTGTTTTTCCACCTGTCACCCGCTAACGAATCACTCGAGTCTCTAACGAGCCGAGCGTCTCTCAGTCTGCTCGTTATCTCGTAAGCAGAGACGACAGCAGACCGGGATCGAGTCGTTTGGGCGTCTCGTCAGTGCGATTGGTGCTCGTCGTCATTACAGTGTGACAATAACAACCTCTGATTGGCTAATTGGTTAATTGAAGATGAATAGCCACTTAATTGACACGAAAGCGTCCAATCACAGCAATTAATGTGAATTAGCAGGCAATTAGGCCGACTACAGAGAGACAGAGACGAGGGAGCAGCGAGGGAGAAGACGAGGAGGAGATTTGACTGTTTGTATTTAACCTTTATTCAGTCTGATTCTCATCTAATGGAGAACTAAAGACAGGAAAGCAGTAAAAAGAGAAAGAGAGGCGGCTCTGGAGAACTGAACAGCTCAGAATACGTCATACAACATTAAGTTTCAACTGACGGCTACTGATCTGTTTTACACATAACTTACTGTCTTTTTTATAAACTAGGGATTTACCAACTTCCTCAACTAGTGTGACAAACCTGCAGTTTCAATCCTGATTTCACTACTTTTACTGCTGAATGATTCAACATACCAACATGAGAGCCGGTTAACGGCTTCAACTTAGGAAGGTACAGTCCTTGGTTTACAACGTCATCCACCTATGGCATTTCGTCGCTATGTGGAACTAGTTGATGATCGGAGCAGATGAATACGTCGTCATGTGGCGCTATTAGACGGCTTTGTTTTCATTCTCCGGTTGTACTCCACCTTGGATTGTGCTACATTCACTAACTTTTTACCTTCATTATGGCTCCCAGTGTAAGTCAGACTCTTCTGATGCTTGGAAGAAAAGGAAAGCCGTCTCCATGTAAGTGACATTAGAATAAAACGCTCGGAACAGGGCCAAACACTGACCAGCATCGGCATTTTTATGTCAAGTTGTGAAAACAGGTCAGCATATTCTGTTATCTTCTAGTCAATAATTGATTCATACATGAAAGTTGTTGGTATTCATGACATTTATGAAGAACTGATCAATATCGTGATGCATGGAACAGCTTTGTCTTCCGACTTAGAGCGAAAATCGACTTACGTTGATCGGTAGAACAGAACTCCAATGTACGTCGAGGACCCCCCATACTAAATTAATTTACTTTGTTTTCATTCAACACTGGAAATCCTAATAATAAAACCTTGATGCATTTGACTTTTTGCAGTTCCAACAGATCCTGTTGAACAGTAAACCAGATTTCAGGTCATATTTTTAATCAACAAAGTAAAGAAAGTGAATTAGCATTTCGTCTTCTTGTGTGGTTTTGTAATAAACCTTCTAAAATATTGATAAAACTCAATTCTTCAAGAATTTACTGCATACATCTTGCCTCTTTTGCAGATTTTGTAATTTTGTTTGTGTTTTATAAGTACATTCGACGTATTTATTTATTTACTGTTGTTTCATTACTTGTAGTTTGTTATCAATGCACTGTCCAGTGGCAGCTATTTATATTTTCGTCATGCCCCTATGTATGATGACAACAAAAACATTCTATTCAAATATGTCCAGGTTTTTTTAAAGTCCCCACTTTCCACCCAGATATCCAAATAAAAAAAAACACTGTTAATAAATGTCCCTTCTGTCTCGAAAAAAGTCATTATTTATAAATATCATACCAATTTCCAACACATTTTCTAACATCTTCACTTTCCTTAAAATGTCCTGACTTTATCCAAACATCCAAACTTTCTAAATATGTCCTCATAAAAATCACCAGAAACTGAGTTTATATTGAGGTCGGGTCACTTTGTCACATATTTCAGGTCATGTTGACACTAAATGGGACATGTTTCCAGACAGATATCTTCCTCCTCTGTTCATAAATTTTATTCTACAGAATATAAGTCATTTAAATCCACTATTTAGAAGCTGTTTGAAAAAAAGAATCTGAGTTTGATGGACCTAAAATGCAGATTGGGGAGGATGAGACACCCAAATGTTGAAAATATTAACATTCGTGTGGATGAGAAACACGAAGAAGCTCAGATTTTAGAATCAGCCTCAGACAGAAACGGTTTTAAAACAGACACAGCTCTGTGTTCGCCTCCGAAAACATCCGTCAGCAGCCGACTCTTAAATCCCATCAGTCACGGAGTCCTTGAACGCATCAGCAAGGACAGATATAAACGTGGAGTGTGTGTGCGTGTGTGTTTCCACCCTTCACTGTTGACCTGCAGCTTTACTGTTGTTTACTGAACCATGTAATGACAGAAAGCAGCAGCACCGACCTCCATCCTGCAGAACCTCACAGAAAAACCGTCCAATTTACAGCCACAGCTTAGAAAAACTGTCACCAAGAACACATCAGATGTACATAATCCGCTAAAATATGAGCATTAATACGTCTAAAATATTGCCATTAATATAACTAAAATATTAGCATAAATACATCTAAAATATTACCATAAATACACCAAAAATATTAGCATCAATACACTTCAACTTAAACCTATTATAGCACCTAAAAATGTTAGCAATAATACTCCTAAAATTATTAGCATTAATACACCTAAAGTTATTATGATTAATACACCTAAAATATTAACGTTAATACAATTAAAATATTAGCATTAACACACCGGAAATTATAATGAACAAAGACGTCTTTGCCTCACTATCCTCAGATGTGTAGTTGTGTGTTTCTTTGTTGTCGCTTTGATTCGTTTTTGCAGTGCTTTAACAACACTTTGTGGTAATTCCCATCTGCCTGTAGCTCTTTGCTGCTGTTAAACATGTCTTTGCTACTGTTTTCATCTCGTTGCGTTCTCATTGTGGTTGTTTTTGGTCTTTTCATTCTGAATGTGTTTGAGTCGGTTTCAACAGACTTCCAGTCAAATCACGAGAAATATTTTAAATTCCTTCTTGTCATACAGTCGGCCTCATCTTAAGGCACAATCACACACAGACACACACATATCGCTTAACAACCAGCTCCATGGAAGGTGTTTGTGTTCCTCATGTTGGGGGGACAAAAACTGTGGGACCTACCTGCCTTATGGGGACATTAAGGCCCCACTTCACACACAAAGACAGTAAGTCCCCATAAGGAAGATAATTTGATTTTAGTGTGAACCCAGTTGAAGTGATGAAAACACAACAGTGTGTGTGTTGTGTGTCTCCTGTAAGTCTGCTGTTTGTCGTGTGTGTGTTCTGTGTGCATTGTTTGTGTTGTGTATGTTGCATGTTGTGTATGTTGTGTGTCTCCTGTAAGTCTGTTGTGTGTCGTGTGTGTGTTCTGTGTGTATGTGTTGTGTGTTGTCTGTGTTGTGTCTTTTGTGTGTTGAGTGTATGTTGTGTCTTCTTTGTGTGTGTTGTGCTAATGTGTGCACTGTGTGTGTGTGTGCTGTATATTGTGTGTTTCCGTGTTGTGCATGTTGTGTGTGTGTTGTATGCATGTCTTCTTTGTGTCTATACTGTGTGTGTGTTTCTGTGTTGTGTATATTGTGTGCATATTGTGTGTGTGTTTCCGTGTTGTGTACCTCCTTGTTGCTGACTCTTCCCTCTTGGAATGAACAGTCCTGCAGGTTGTTCGTACAAACGTGTCGATATTTGCACCAGTGACACGGAAACACGCTGTTCACACAGGAAGTACACCTGAGACATGAGACACAGACATGCTCTTATTGGTTGGAATTAAACACCTGTAATCACCAGACCCAACAGGAAACTATGAGACAGGAGATGGAAACTAGGGCTGTGTCCGAAATCGCATACTAACGTACTACTCATACTAAATGTGACGTCAAAATAAGTATGTAGTGCGTTCACACTGGATAGTATGAATAGATTGAGTACGCGAGAAATACCCGGATGTATACTATATCCGGAAAATTTTAAGAATGCGCGGTGACCACACTAGTCATACTCAACCGCCCCATAATGCTTTGCGAGCTATCCACCAAAATGCAAGCCTCCGCGGGATCTGTGGCCGGACCGGGGCGATTTTTATTTTATTTTATGTGGTTAAGTAGTCATCCTAATCACCCCACAGATTTGAGAAATAGGCGTTTTCTGGCCAACGTTTTAAATTTGTCAGACGCCTCACAACGTGCTACTGAATGCTAGCAGCTAGTTGCAGCAGCTCGCTTAGCATACAGAACAAGTAGCAGCTACCTCCAGTAGCCTGCAGCTACAATTGAAATGATTCACATAATCTGGCTAATAACTGCATGAGGAGTGCTGGCTTGAAATTGCCACATTAATTATGCGACTGTTTGTTGGCGTAAAATCGACCTGAAGCCGGCATTCAGCCGAGATATTTGATAGCCGTACTTCCGGTTTTTGTCGTCGGAGGTTTGAAATGCATTATGGGAAACGTAGTAGTATACTACAGTGTGAACGGTCGGCATTCTAATCATACTTATAGTACGTAGTATACAGTATATACTCATTGAGAATGTAGTATGTAGTACGTTAGTATGCCATTTCGGACACAGCCTAGGAGTGAGGAGTTGAGGAACCAGACTTACGAGTTGAGCACAGAGCAGTTGTAGTAGATCAGGCTGGTGGTGATGAACTGGTGTCCGGTTTCGGTGGATCGAAGGCTGAGCTGAACGACTCGCTTCTCCCCTGAAATCAGTTGGATCAATATTAGTACCGATACTGATCAATTGATACGACAACTCGGCAGCAGCGTGACTCACCGTAGGACTGGCTCTGGGTCGGCAGATCTCTGAGCGACGGCGACATGCACATCACCTGACCCTTAGCCAGAACCTCACCAGGCGACTCGCTGAGGTCCTCGAAGACACAGTAGACGCCGCCGGACAGCGCCGGGACGTTCTGGACCCGGATGGTGAGCTGCAGAACCAGAGATGGTTAGACAGCAGGTTCTGATGGAGGTTCTGATGAAGGATCAAATGTAAGTTCTAATGGAGGGTCTGATATAGGCCTTTTTGACCAAGGCTGTTCCGGTTCAAAGTTGGAGTCGGCTTTTTGTTTTTTGACATGCGGTGGTCCGCCTTCGGGCTCCAGAAACTGGGACTCGCCAGAAGTGGGCTGAGGTGAGAGCCCAGTACGTCAGGGGCTGGGGGTGGGGTTACAGTGACCAACTGTCAACAGTGGAAACACAGAAGCGCCACTTTTAAACAGCCGAGCGAGTAGCAGTAATGTTCAGTGTTTGTGTTTTGAAAACCGGTAAATATAGAAGCAAAATCCAAGCAGCAACGGTCTGAGGAGGAGACCCAAAGCTTCCTGGAACTGTGGTCTTCTTATGAAATTCAGAGGAAGTTAGAGGGAGGCTCTTGGACCACACCAGTGTTCGAAACAATCCAGAGGGAGACGGCTACAGCTGTACGAACGGAGCCTGAGTAACTCCTCAATAAACTAAAAAGCTCAGAAATGACTACAAGGACCAGAAAAAGCAGCCGAGATGCAGCAGTTTTTGGTCAGAAAGAGCCCCCATTTTGACCAGCTGCATTCCGTGATTCCAACCGGGTCCCTGAGCGCCACAGCTGAGCAGGAGTTGATGCAGGCCGCCGTACCACCGATCCTGATCCTGGTAAGTTTTATTTCTCAAACACCCTGCTGATAGTCGACTATGAATACGCTAGCTACAACAGATCCACATCAATATTATGAATGTTACGCCAGCTAACGTGATCTGGACACAGGATCAGTGATCAGAGGTCGACTATTTGCTAACCAGTTAGACACTGCTAAGCTATGAAAAAAGAGAGAAAAGCAGCAGCAATATTTAATTACCAGACCTGTATTCAGAACCTCCCATGTTGTTACACAATGGCCCATTAATCAGATTGCTGAACTATATGATAATCATTGACATTTCCCTTGAAGAACTGTAACATTATTAATGCGAGTCTAAAACTTATTCAAAAGATCAAATTAACACAGTGAAGTAATTTCAAGGTAAATTGCTGATTGTTCTGTGATTTTCCAGCTTTGCAGATGTGGAAATTCAATGCATTCATTACTTATACACAGATTTCTTTGATGGTTTTTAGTTGTTGCTCAAATATATCAAGGCATTTAGCACTGCTGGAAATTATTACAGGCATTTTTGGTAACATTTTCTAACATCGTACGGACAAATTAATAATTAATGAAGAAAATGGTTTTAAATTACAGATGCTATCAACAGCATGTCTTGTTCATTTTATTTAGTTGTCGGCCTTGGATGATGAGGTCCAGTTACCAGGATCACTACTCTGCAGCTTACCAGTTCCGTCCTGCAGCTCTTCCACGCTGTCCTCCTCTCTACAGACCAAATCTAGTAACATCTGTTTAGACTACGCAGACATCAACATGATCAATATGCTATCTTTTGGCCCATCCTAAAATCACAAAATAGAACATTTACTTTAAGTTGACTGTGTTCATGAATATAAAAAATAATTACTGACAGCTAATGCTGTTTGGGTGCTTTATGCAGGATAAAGGAAGCAGGAAGCTACTGTGGATCTGCTGCAGTATCTGGAGACGTCAGAGGAACGGTTGTTGGAACAGATCTGAAGACACCGAGACCTGACCACTGCCCTGCTCCAGAACATCCAGAGGACGGATGAAAATTCAAACACCTTGGCGGGACTGATGGGACGCATGGTGTCGGTGCGGAAGCAACTTAACCTTGCCAGCAAGTTGATTTCTCGCGATATTTGTGAGTTCACAAATCTCTCAAGAGACCATCTTGCTCCGCTCCCGCATTCACTGTTCGTACAGCACCAAGTTGGTTCGGGCCAATCACGCAGCAGTATTCGTGTGTGGGGCGGGATATCCGGATGTGAAGACGACACCAAGCGCCAGTAGATCAAAACAAACATGGCAACGGAGGACAACGATCGTGTAGATGCTGCTATTAAGTCAGTTTTAGCCGAATCTCCTATCGCTTCTTTGAAGGAAGAACAATGAGAGGGGCTTTGCGCATTTCTGGATGGTAAAGATGTTTGTGCTTTTTTACCTACGGGTTTTGCTAAGAGTTTAATCTACCAATTGGCTCCGCTCGTTGTGAAGATCCCGCGATTGGCTGAAAACAAACCTGTCAGAGGCGGGACATACTGTTGCATTGTCCAATCCGTGCCTCTTTCCTCCGAACGGATTTACATGGAGCGGTCCCAGATTGATATTGTGGAGTACTATCAAGTACTACACAATTATTAATCTGGCTATTGCCAGGTTAGGAGCAACTGTCACAGAAATAAACTGCATTGTCCACTATTCCTGCCTTTTTTAGAAAAAATAATCATATTTTTTGTAAATTATTTTCCTTCTTAGCTATTTAAGTACACTGGTATTTTACTCTTGCACTTTGGGTGAATACAAATATATTTGTGATGAAAGATGCGTGTTTTGTCTCTAATCTACAGAGACTTTATTCAGTGTTCAGTGCACACTTCTACGTACACACATTTTGACAGATAATCAGTTGTGCTTTTCAAGCAGATTTCAATCTGAAACATATCAGCAACATATGTTGTTTTTTAATGTCACACCAAGCTAGATAAACTGCACTACTGCAGCAGATATATTATTGAAGTGTGCTTACATTACATGTCTACATACATTACTCACAAAAAGTTACTCAACTTTCAGGTGACATTTATGGAAAATGTAAAAGTTAATGCTATGGTGATATTAAATCATGGAAGTAGGGCATTTAAGTAGAAACATGCAATAGTGATTTCCTCATCTCAAACAATATACTGAATCAAAAGCTAACAGCAGTGAAGGGTATATCACAATAAAAATGTCTCATGACAGTTTGGACAGAACAGCAGCCTTCAGCTGAAATCCAGTACAGTTGTGTCCCACCAGTGGCATGATCACGGATGTTCCCAGACAACAGCTGACCTCTGTGTCGTATTTAAGACCATCTATAAAGGTAAACATAGATACTATCATCAGCTTATTGCGTTTGTTTAACAGATATGTAATGGATGCAAACATATTTGAGGCTAAGTAGCTAAGCTAACGCTAACACGTTCACTGTTAAGAATCAAAACATCTCTGACAGTTACCTGTCTTCTCAAACGTAATCGCCGATACCCGTGACAACGATAAAGATAAGTAGCTACTAACAGCCAGACTATTTGTTTCTGCATCGCATTGTAGGCTGGAAAAGTCAGGAACAGCACCTCCATGTTTACGGTGTGCCACCATCGCGGAACGGCTACGCATGCAGTGACGTACTGACGTTTTACGGTGATGCAATGACGCGACTCCAACTTGGCTCCTTGCCCATGGAAAAGCAAACCGCTCCTGGGGGGGCACGGGATTTGAACCAAAACAGCGCCGACTCTTACTTTGAACCAAGGTTCTCACCTGGTTCTCTTTGGTGGAAATGAAGCCTTAGAGGACGTACTGGTTGTTCTGATGGAGGATTTAATGTAAGTTCTAATGGAGGTTCTAATGAAGGGTCTGATGGAGTTTCTAATAGAGGTTCTAATGAAGAGTCTGATGGAGGTTGTAAAGGAGGTTCTGATGGACGTTCTAACAGAGGTTCTGATGGAGGTTTTAATGAAGGTTCCGATGGAGGTTCTCAACGAGGTTCTAATGAAGGTTCTACTAGAAGCTCTGATGGAAGTTTTAATGGAGGTTCTAATGAAGGGTGTAATGGGGGTTCTGAAGGAGGTTTAAATGGAGGTTTTCATGGAGGTTCTGCTGGAGGTTTTGGTGGAGGATCTAATGGAGAACCTAATGTAGTTCTAATGGAGCTTCTAATGGAGGGTCTGATGGACAATCGAATAGAAGCTCTGATGGAAGTTTTAATGGAGGTTTTGGTGGAGGATCTAATGGAGGTTTTAATGGAGGTGTTAATGGAGGTTCTGCTGGATTCTAACGTGTTCGTACCTGCGTTGCCGTGGAGGTGACGGACATGTTGCTCGGGGTGACGGAGATGTCGACACATTGGTCCAGGCGGGTGTTGAAGTGCTGAGGCTCCTCCCACTTATCGCACGCTTCCTGTCTGGAACACCTGGAGGGGTCAAAGGTCACGTTGGTCAGACTCACTGAAAACAAACTAACTGGTCTCATGTTTATTTCTTCTAGTGTTTATTATTATATATATTTTAAACAGGATCCACATTTCATGTTGTTTAACTTTTAATTTACACACTAAAGATTTTATCTTTATTTTACATAATTCACTCAGTTATTAACTGTTTAATTAATTTGCTGTATTCTATAATATTAATATTATTATATTATTATTATTAATAATAATAAACTAACTTTAATTAAATTGAGGGGTCAGAGATTCGACTCAAACTTTTCTGCACACCTAGTTATTATTTTACAACTTAACATAATTTCTGTTTTATATATATCACAAATACATTTTTATATTATTTTAGTTGCAATTAAATTTGTGTGAAGAAATTCTAATTATTATTTAATTTAACTTATTTAATAAGTATTTTAAATTAAACGCCTTTTCTGAATTATTATATTAATTAAATCTCGATTTTTTACACTTTTTATTGTTATTTTTGAAAATAATGAAATTAAATAAATTTGCTTTGAACACTATTTAAAATATACTTATTTTAAAAAGTTTCATTTTTAATTATTTTATTATTTATTTGAGATGTTCATGTATGGATTGTTTGGATTAATTCATTTGCTCATTTAGGTTATAGCGATTTGATTATTTTGAATAATAAACACTGTGTTTTATACTTTAAAGAATCTGAATTTTTTTTACTTGTTTATTGCACATTTTCTCATATTTTTGTGCTAGTTTTGAATATTATTTTTTTGTTTAATTTATTTATTTTAAATAATAAGCACCATTTTATATTTCAATTAATTTAATTGTTTGTTACATATTTTCTTGGATTTTTGTTGTCTGTAAACATTACTTTCTTTGCGTAATTTATTTATTTTGCTATTTATTGTGTGTTTAAGTGTTTATTTATTGATGACTATTTTAGTTCTTCCTCTAAACTTGAGATGATTCTTGTTTATGTCGTGTTTTTGGTTGCTGCCGGTTGAACAGCTGACAGTGATTACAGAATGAATTAAAAGTGCTGAAATGTTTTTCCTTCTAATTAACAGCAGACGGACGTAATGAGGAAGATGAGGAGGAAGAATGTCGTCCTTTTGATGAACTGGAGCAGCTTCACTTTTTTTTCTGCTGGATTTTAAACTAAATGATGGACTGGACCTTTAAATCAGCTGATCGGCGGCTCGTTAAACTCATAAATTCAGATCCGATGATTCCAGAGTTTTAACCTGAAAACTGTAAAACTTCACAAAGACGTTTTTCGACAGAAAATCTGAAGCTTCACCAGAAAATCTGTGTGTGTGTGCTGTAAAGGAGGTCCTCATAGGGAGAGAAAAAGTGGTCCAGGAATGCTAACAATATGAAGATGGTCCTCACATAGACACACACACACACACACACACACACACACACACACTGAACCATTAATAGAAACATTAATGACATCTCAGGGGAACACATGCTGTATTTTTTTCTTGATGTTTTCTGAAGCGTCCGTTATCGTCCGATTAATTTAACAGTAAACGACCAGAAGTACACGGACAGACGGACAGACGCCTGCCTCAGGAGGCTGAACAACCAATCAGAGAGCAGCAAACTGGTCGCATTAATAAAACAAAGTGGAGTAAAAACGACCAATGTTCAGAAAATGTTCAACTCAATTCCTAGCTAGAGTTAGACAAGATTGGAAATGTCAGATATGTTGGAATAAATATGAATACATATAAATATCTAAGAATAAACAGCAGGAGTGATGAAGGAGAAGCTGGTACAACAATCCATTGACCTTAAGTTTAATACACAGTTTTAGTGATAAGAAAACATTTGAAAATGTACACACGATGTCTGTGTGGTCATTTTTTTTGTATCTGTAGTCGTTTTGCTTCTCTTTGTGGTCGTTTGTGTCTCTGTAGTTATTTTGTGTCTCTGTGGTTGTTATGTGTCTCTTTGTGGTCATTTTGTTTCTCTTTTTGGACGCTTTGTGTCTCTTTGTGGTCGTTTTGCGTCTCTTTGTGGCTGTTTTGAGTCTCTTTGTGGTCGTTTTGCGTCTCTTTGTAGTTGTTTTGTGTCGCTTTGTGGTCGTTTTGCGACTCTTTGTGGTCGTTTTGTGTGTCTTTTAGTCGTTTCGTGTCTTTTTTCATTTTGTACATGTCTTTTGTCGTTTTGTGTCTCTTTGTGGTTGTTTTGTGTCTTTGTAGTTGTTTTGTGTCTCTCTGTCGTTGTTTTGTGTGTCTTTTAGTCGTTTCGTGTGTCTTTTTCCATTTTGTACATTTCTTCTGTCGTTTTGTGTCTCTTTGTGGTTGTTTTGTGTCTTTGTGGTTGTTTTGTATCTCTTTCATCGTTTTCTGTCTCTTTGTGGTCATTATTTGTCTTTTTGTGGTCGTCTAGCGTCTCTTTATGGTCGTTTTGTGAGCTTTTCTTGTAGTTTTGCGTCTCTTCCATCACCTAAATGAAACTGAGTAGTTGCTTTTGTCGGTTTTTGTCGTCGGATGTCGTGTGAGCAGCAGTCTGGAGGTTCTTACTTGTTGAACAGGACACACCATCCACAGTGAGGGTCTCCTGATCCCAGACAGTCTGAGCAGCTGTTGTACTGTTCACAGCTCTCCACCGGCAGCCGGCTCACCTGCAACACACAACAACAACACAACAGGTCAACACAACAACACAACAAGTCAACACAACAACACAACAAGTCAACACAACACAACAGGTCAACACAACAACACAACAAGTCAACACAACAACACAAGTCAACACAACAACACAACAAGTCAACACAACAACACAAGTCAACACAACAACACAACAAGTCAACACAACACAACAGGTCAACACAACAACACAACAAGTCAACACAACAACACAAGTCAACACAACAGCACAACAAGTCAACACAACACAAGTCAACACAAGTCAACAACACAAGTCAACAACAACACAACAAGTTAACACAACAAGTCAACACAACACAAGTCAACAACAACACAACAAATCAACACAACAAGTCAACACAACATGTCAGACTGTCGACACACAGCTTTAAACCCACAACACAAATATATTTGTGACTCTTCTTGGTCCTTTTGCTTGTCCTAGAGGTTATTTTGTGTTTCTTTGTGCTAATTTTGTGTCTCTTTGTGGTAATTTTGCATCTCTCCATATTGTTTTGTGCTTCTTCTTGGTTATTTCCTGTCTTTTTCTATTTTTTGCTTGTATTTGTATCATTTTGCATCTTTTTGTCTTGTTTCCGGCCTCTTTATGTTCCATTTTAAATACAGCCACAGAAAACATTGACCGTTTTTTTCTGATTCAAACATTGAATGAACTGATGTGAGCCTCACTGAGCGCGCTCAGAAACGGAGTACAAGCACTTGTGTGTTGTGTGTTTTACCCAGAAGTCTTTGCAGCAGACCGACACACTGAGCGTCTCATTCAGACCTGAATGTGTTCATTGTCTCCTCTCCGACCTCATTATCAGGTTTCTGTTGCTGTCGGACGCCATCTGCTGACTCAGCGCTCCTCGTTCTCGCCATTTATTCATGAGTTTAAATTGCGCTGAGTCATCTTTGACCTTCATTTAACCTCCAGAATAAGATTGACGTGTAATAAATGATGAGAAACATGAAGGAGATGCTGGGTTGGCAGCATCACGACTCACCAATGTTTATTCACAAGTTTAACTGAGAATCTTTTCGTTGTTTTCTGCTTAAATCTGATTCTAAACCTCCAACTGAAATCTGCTAAAGGATCAACTTTACAAGAACCTCAGATCAACCATCTTATAATGTTTGGAATCAGAACATCACAAGGTTTGATTTTGAAGAAAATAAAGACTCCGACCTTCGCCCATGTTCACATTAAAATTTAATTATCTTCCTTATGGGGACTTATTGTCTTCGTATGTGAAGTGGGGACTAAATGTCCCCATAAGGCGGGTAGGTCCCACAGTTGATGGCCCCCAATATGAGAAACACAAACATCTTAAGGTAATATATGTGTGACTGTGATGAGGCTGACTGGGTGACAGGTAGGAAAATAAAATATTAAATATGAAAAACATTTTAATGAACACGAGAACCCCCCCCAAAACAAAACAAACAAAACAAACAAAACAAACAAACATTTTTTTCTAAATTAAAACATGAAACTCTTGATTTCTGGCAAAATTTTCTTTGTCTTAAAACAATAATCTCTTGCTATTAACACATACATTTTCCTTTACTTTCAATATAATTTATAGAAAAACTGTTCAATGATCATTTTTATGATTAAACATAAAACTAAAATTGGACCAGATTTTTAATAGAAGTTTCATCAAACAATCTAAAACTTCATAAACCTTCAGACATTTAAAGAAACCTTCAGGAACCATTCGATACCTTCAGAAACCATCACAAACCATCAAAAACCTTCAGAAATCAGAAACCATCAGAATTTTTTGGAAATCATCAGAAGCTTTCAGAAATCAGAAACCCCCAGAAACTTTCAGAAACTTCCAGTAACCTTCAGAAACTTTCAGAAACTTCCAGAAACCTTCAGAAACCAATTGAGAACCTTCAGAAACTTTCAGAAATCTACAGAAACCTTGAGAAACCTCCAGAAGCACTCAGAAACTTTCAGAAACCACAAGAAATCTCCAGAAACCATCAAAACCCAGAAATCATCAGAAACCTTGAGAATCATTTACAAACCATAGGAAAACCTTTGGAAAATATAAGGAACCTCCAGAAGCCTTCAAAAACCTTCAGAACCCTTGAAAATCCTCCAGAACCCTTCGGCTGCAGCTCCACGTTCTGCTCGGCTGCTCACACTTGATGTAAATGTGAGTTTATGTAACACTGCAGAGAAACAGAAACTGAGCTGCTGATCTCAGAGGAACTGAAGGTTTGTGGATCTGATGTTTTATATTCGGGTCGACCCGTCAGAAGCTCACAAACCTGCTGATTTAACATCCAGGTCTTTATTTCTCTGCTGAAACTCTTCATGCAGAAATCTGCTGATTGAACTCTTTTATGTTGATTTCTCACACGGAGCGGATTTATGAAAGTTAAAATATCAGAAAATGAGTCCTGAGGATTTTCTCTGTAAAAAATTAATGAAGAATTTCAGGTCAGAACTTCCGAGTCTTCATGAGAATCCAGAAATCTGCTGATTTAATTTCCAGTGTATAAAAAACGTTTACAAGTTAAAACTTCAAGAGGAAATCTGCTGATTTAACGGTTTTAAAATCCTCCTTTAGAGACAATTTTCTGCAAATTTCAGGTCAAAACTTCAATTGAAAGTCTGCTGATTGCTCTGTGTTAAACATTAGGAACTAAATAGTTTTATTTAAATATCTAACGCAGAAAATTCATTAAAAGCTGCAGATTTAACACTAAAGTCTTTTTATTTCTCTACTGAACATTTCTGTATCTATTAAAACACCTTTAAGGCAAAACTCCAACTTTAAATCTGCTAATTTAATCTCTTCTATAAACTTTTTTTGAACAATTCTTTATTTAAGTAATGCTCAGCTTAATTTACATTTGCTTATTTTTAACATGTTAGAACAACACAAACGTGGGGCATCTCGGCAATCAAACAAAAATCCTCAACTTTTCCAAGAAGATGTTTCACATTATATATGTGTCAAAAATAATAAATAATATACCTAAATAAAATCACAGTCAAAACCTCCCATTAAAAATACAACAAAATCCAGTTGTCTGTCATACAAACTGATGGATTAATTTAAGTAGTCCAATGGAAGTGATTTACTGCTGGGGCCCAGAGATCATTAAACTGATCCATCCTCAAATGGAGTTGGGCTGTTATTTTTTCCATGAGGTATACATTTCTCAAGCCCTCCCTCCACTGATCTGTTGTCGGGGACTGAGCTTTGAGCCACATTTTTGTAATCGTTTTACTTGCCACAAGGAGAAGAATTTGCAACAATTTGACTCGCTTTTTGGGTAAGTTTGTTATTGGAGGTACCCCAGTGATGCAATGAACCAGTTCCAGAGACAAATTAGCTTTTAAAATTTTCTATGAACTTTTAATGTGATTTTGTACCTTTCTGTCTTTTTCTTTTTCATGTGTTTTTGTGGCTTTGAGATGCATTTGTGTACCTTCTAAATGTGTTTGTAGACATTTTTCTGTGCGTTTCTACTCTTTATGTGTTTGCCTGTTAAATGTGCTTTTGTACTTATTGATGTGTTTTTCTAGCTTTTTGTATGTTTTGTGCCTTTTAAATGGGCTTTTGTACCTTCTAAATGTGTTTTTGTATATTTAAATGTGTTTGTACCTTTTTGATGTCATTTTTTAATCTCTTCTATGTTTTTGTACTTTCTAATTGTGTTTTTGTATTTTTTCAGTTTTGTACCCTTTAAATGTTTTGTACTTTTTTCATGTGTTTTTTTTACAACAAAAGCACTGCAGATAGTAGTAGCCGTTTAAGCGAAGCTAGTTAGCTCTAAAGCTGAAATGCTAAAAGCACACAATGCTACGCTAGCAGAAGGTCCAGAAGCTGCTGCTAAACTAATTAGCACCGGTGCTAACATACTCAGAACATTCAGTTATTGTGATGTTTTACTGTCTTAAGAGGAACAGATTAAATGTTGAACTTAAGACTGAACCTTTGATAAATTCATGGAAATTTCCAATAACTGATCAATAATCGACCCGACAGGAGGATTGATCACATGATTTTTCTTCTCTAAACAGTTTGTGTGAGTTGAGGATGAAGGAATGAAGGTTTTGATTCTACAGAGACGTTCAGCGTCAACCAGCTGTTCACTGACATCAGGGTTTAAACACTCACAGACCAACAAAATGAGTGTGAAATACAACTTGTGTTACCAAAAACCAACAACAAATGACAGAACTAAACAAAAACAACAGAAGGACTGATAAATGAACAAACAATCTGACAAAAACTAATAGAAACCAATTAAAACAGACAAAAACAAAATAAAGGGACAATAAAAGCAAAAAAACTGCAAAGACAACAAAAAACAACACAAAATTGACAAAAATTACCAAACAACAACAACTTAAAAAGCAAAAAAAATAATAGAAACAAACAAAAAACTGACAAGAACAAGAAAATGGACAGAAAAGAAAAACAATAAAAACAAACTTGTTGGAGAGTTTTGTGTGTTTCTGGTTTGTGTGTTTCTGGTTTTGAGAGTCTTCAGCTGCACAGGAACTCACAGTTGTTGAACTCTGTTTCCTCTCAGTAGGAAGATAAGACTGTTAACACACACAGGACACACAAACACTGCAGGTGTGTGTGTGTGTGTGTGTGTGTGTGTGTGTGTGTGTGTGTGTGTGTGTGTGTGTGTGTGTGTGGCGCCAGCTGAGTCATATTCATATTCACAACTTCCTGTCTGCAGATGTTAAAAACACAATTCATATTTCACACAACACCACACACACACACACACACACTTTTCTTCTATCTGGACGTCCATTAATTTAATTCCTGGATGTTTATGAGTTGATTTTCTTTGTGCAGAAACTTTAAGTTTCTTTAAAAATCTGCTGATTTCTGCCTCAGAAAAGTTTCTTCAGGACAAAACTTTTCTCCAGACGCAGACGTGGGTTTGTGTCCATTTTGTACCTCTTAATATGTTTTGTACCTTTGTCTTGTTGTGTTTGAAGACCTTCGATTAGATTTCTGTTAATTTAATTCCTTGAACTTTGTTTTTTGTTCACACAGATAGTTTTCTTCCTTTAAGTCTGACTGTGAAGCTGCTTCAGGTGTGTTTACCTGTCGATCGCTGAGCAGGTAGATGTACTGTGGTCGGGGCTGAACACCATGTCTCTGAGGATCGGCTTCCCCTCCACCACCGTCACTGTCTCATACAGCAAAGCATTCTGGCCGGCGGCGGGATCCCGTCCACACGGATCTGGAACACACGGAGGAGGCAAACACGTTAGTCTGATGCTAACAGGACATTCTTGGCTTAATGCTAACAGGACATTCTTAGCCTGACTCTAACAGGGCACTCTTAGCTTGATGCTAACAGTGCACTCTTAGCTTGAAGCTAACAGTGCACTCTTAGCTTGATGCTAACAGTGCACTCTTAGCTTGAAGCTAACAGTGCACTCTTAGCTTGATGCTAACAGTGCACTCTTAGCTTGATGCTAACAGTGCACGCTTAGCTTGATGCTAACAGGACATTCTTAGCCTGATGCTAACAGGACACTCTTAGCTTGATGCTAACAGGGCACTCTTAGCTTGATGCTAACAGGGCACTCTTAACTTGATGCTAACAGTGCACGCTTAGCTTGATGCTAACAGTGCACGCTTAGCTTGATGCTAACAGGGCACTCTGAGCTTGATGCTAACAGGGCACTCTTAGCTTGATGCTAAATTACTAATGAAACACTAAAAGGATGCTAATGAGCTGGAGAAGCAGAAAACAGCATATTAGCATTCAATTAGCCATTCTATTGGTCTTAATTAGAGATGCTAGCATGTTACACACACTTGAGCTGCTGGACCTAGCATGTAAACACTGTTTCTCAGATTTTGTTGATTTTAATTCATTTTGTTGTTTTTAAAAAGTTTTATTGTTGTCGTTGTTGTTTCAAAACACACAAAGTAGTGAGAGTATTCAGATAAGCTAATGTGGCTAACATGAGGCACTGATTTAATAATTAACTGACCAGAATAAGCCACAACATGATCATCATACTGAACATCAAAAGTAATGATATAACATAACAAAACTAAATAAAATAAGATTTCAGGAGAAAATGAAAGATAAATAAAAAACAAAATGCTAAAATTTTACGTCAGAACTTCAATCAGAAAAACTGTTGACTGACGTTTTAAGCATAAATCCATATAAAGTTAAATATATTAATCAGAACTTCTACCAGAAAAAGCAGATTAAATGTTTTGAAGAATTTACTTCAGAAAATAATCATTATTTTTCTGTAGAATAAAATTCTTTAGCTTCTTTCACACATCAGAAAATCTCCTCTGGGAAAATTCAGTGAAACTTCAGCTGAAAATTGTTTGATTAAAGAACATTCCAGTTAGACTGGAAAACTACCAAACTGTGAAATTATAAAACTACAAACTGTAAACTATCCATCCATCCTCTATACACCACTTTATCCTCACTAGGGTCATGGGGCTGGAGTCTATCCCAGCTGACTCGGGTGAAGGCAGGGACACCCTGGACAGGTCACCAGTCTGTCACAGGGCTACATATACAGACACACAATCACACTCACATTCACACCTTACGGACAATTTAGAGTAACCAATTAAACCTCAGCATGTTTTTGGACTGTGGGGGAAGCCGGAGTACCCGGAGAAAACCCACGCAGCACAGGGAGAACATGCCAAACTCCTGCAGAAAGATCCCAGGCCGGGATTTGAACCGGGATCTTCTTGCTGCAAGGCAAAAGTCTAACCACCATACCACTGTGCAGCCCTCTGTAAACATAAAAACTGTGAATTGTAAAACTATAAACTTTAAAACTGTGACAAATAAAATATTAAAAATTGTACAACTTTAAAATTCAGTGAAATTTCAGATGAAAAACTGTCTGATTTTAGAACGTCCAGTCAGATTAATTATTTGATCAGGATTTTAAACTGATCATCTGATATTGATCCCTGCAAAGATTTAATGGAAGTGAAGACGTCTCACTCTGAAGTGTTTCTGGTGGGAAAAGGGTGGCATTTACAGTGTGAGGAGAGTAGTCTGATTACTGAGGGAGAGTAGTCTGATTACTGAGGAGAGTAGTCTGAATTACCGAGGGAGAGTAATGGGATTACAAGGGAGAGTAATGGGATTACTGAGGGAGAGGATGATGAAGATGATGAAGATGAAGGTGTTAAACAGCGACGATGAGGCTGAGTTTTAAATGTGGAGCGACTAAAATAAGATTCCCCCAAATCTCCCCCAAACCTCCCCCTCCTCCCCCCATTCTGACCCAGAAAAACACCACAGAGGAAAGAAGAAGAGGAAGAGGAGGAGGAGGAGGAAGATGAAAGGAAAGGGAGATGATAACAGAGACGAGAAGGAAGGAAAGAGAAAAAATAATGAAAGGAGAACATGAAAGGAAAGAAAATGAAGAAACAAGAAGAAAGAGGGAAAAGGGAAAGGAAGGAAGGAAGGAAGGAAGGAAGGAAGGAAGAAAGGAAGAAAGGAATATGGAAAGAAAGCTGAAGAGAAATGCAAAAGAAAGGAAACAACATAAGAAGAAGGAATCAGAGAAGGAAGGATGGAGATGAATGAGGAAAAAGGACAAGAAAGGAGAGAAAATAAAGAATAAAAAGAAGAAAGGAAGGAAGGAAGGAAGGACCTGATGAGGAGCGATGAAGGACGAGTCGTTCTCTCAGTGTGTTAATTACTGTCTGCTCGTTAAGCAGCCGACTTTAATTAGAGCTGACGAGCTGCACACACACACACACACACACACACACACACACTGTTTTTCTATCATTGTGGGGACATTACCATTGACTCCCATTCATATCTAACCCCTAACCCTAACCTTAACTCTAACCTTAACCAAACCTTAACCCAGACCAAAAACAATGCCTAACCTAAAGAAACGTTTTGCACTTTTACTTTTCAGTAACAACACATGGCCAAGAAAACACTGTTTAAACTTGTGGGGACCAAATGAGGTCCCCACAAGTGACATTTCTTTTGGTTTTCCTTCTGGTTCTGGGGACATTAGGTCCCCAGAACCCCGTATAATTACCCAGTCCACACACACACACACACACACACCACACACACCACACACACACACACACACACCACACACCACACACACACACACACACACACACACACGGCAGTGGGGAGGAGACGGTAAAGTAGGACACTGCAGCAACACAAACACACCGACTGTAAAAATACTTTGAGGTGGAAATGCAAAATCATAAACTATAAAACTGTAAAACTTCACAACCAATTCAGAAAACCTTTTTTAATCCTTCAGGTGTTTTAAGTCAAACAGCAGATAAATAAAATGTCAGATTCTGAGTCTGGCGGCTGCAGGTGGCGCTGTTCTGTCTCCGGAGCGATGCTAACAGTTTCCACCCGCTCCCAGTGTTTGTGCTAAGCTAAGCTAACAGTTTGTTTTTCTGGAACAAGAAAAGGATGAAAGATGAGGAAGTAAGAAGGTAAAAGTAGATTTAAAAAAAGATGAGAAGAAGGAGAAGGAGAAGAACAGAAGAAGAAGACAAAAAGGGAAAGACGAGAAGGAGAGAAGGAAAGACAAAGAAGAGGAAGAAAACGAAGAAGATGAGAAGGAAAAGAAGAAGGAAAGACGAAGGAGAAGAAGAAGACAAGAAGGAGAAGTAGGAGAATAAGTAGAATGAGTAGATGAAGAAGAAGAATGGAGGTACAGAGCGATGGAGGAAATGACCTTTAACCTTTGACTCCCAGCAGGAATTCAACCATCAACACACAAAAACACACAAAATACACACACAGTAACACACACTGTGACCTCTGACCTCTGGATACAATCCGTCTGCTGTGTCTCTGTGGATCTGATGTTGTGTGTGTGTGTGTGTGTGTGTGTGTGTGTGTGTGTTGTGTGTGTTGTGTGGGTGTGTGTGTTGTTGTCAGCATCTGGACCTTTCATCAAGCCTCCAGCTGCTCCAATCATCCTAATTTAGATCCACCAGCAGCTGTTCTCCACCTGAAGCTGCCTTCAGAAACATAGGTCTGAGTTCCATCTGGAATCATTCAGGAACTTCCATTTAAACGATGGGATTTCAAGACTTTCCTATAAAACAAAGTAGAGTCGCCGACCTCCATCAGAGAACACCTGATTACAACATCCTAGTCAGAAACTGAGCTAATTTAACACTCTAACTTCAGTTTATCTCAAAACAAACACAATCCAAGTCAGAACTTCCATCAGAAATCTGTTGATTTAAACACATCAAGTGTTCTTCTCAGCTAATTCTTGTTTTTAAAAAGAATCACATTCAAACTTCCATTGGAAACTTGAGCATTTATGTTTTCTCTCTCAAACAAACACAATCCAAGTTAGACATTCTACTAAAGATGTTTGATTAACTGTAATCAAGCCTTTTTTTTCTGCCAAACCTCCTTCTGCTTCTTTAAATTCAGAACTCCAATTAGAATTTTGGTGTTTTATCAGATTCGTCTGCTGGTTAATGAGGCACGAACTGGACTCTGTCTGTGGTTCAAATAAAACCTGATCTCATCAGTGTTTCTTCAGCACGAAGCAGAAAGAAAACCCATCAGGTCTGAACTTCCACCAGAAGCCTGCTGATTTAATGGTTTCAGAGTGACGGCGACTTTTTCCTTCGGATTCTGGCGTCTTTGAGGAAATGCAGTCAGAAGTTCCATCAGAAATCTGCTGATTTAAGACCGCAGAGTCAAACCGTTTTTCACCGTTTACTCTGCTCAGCTGTTGGCGAAACCTGATAAAACACACACACACACACACACACACACACACACACACACACACACACACACACACACACCACCACACACACACACACTCAGGCCTGTAGCCAGCTGCATGAAATTCCACTGTAACGCAATACCTCCGAGTGTATGTGTGTATGCAACACACACACACACACACACACACACACACACACACACACACACACACAGCACCACACACACCACACTTTTCACGACTCTAAACCTCCTAAACTGCAACTGCCCAAATCGTCATAATTCAGTTCAGAACTTCCTTACATATCGTCGATTTAACGTCACTAGTTTCTCTGTAGAGTTAATGTCTTTGTTTATGAAAATGACAAATCCATGCATAACTTTCTTTAAAAATCATCTAATTTATAGTCCCAGAAATCTTTACAGTCCATTAAAACTTTTAGAAAACAGCCCAGCTTCCATTTAAAGTTTCACTAATTTAACTCTGTGATGTATGAGCTGATTCGGTTTTTCACAGTTAAAGTTTAGGGAGCTAAACTTTTGTTTGAACTTCCATTGATTAACATCATTTTCTAGCTTTTGAAACTAAAGTCTCATCAGAAATCTGGTGGTTTTAATTCTAATTTTTGTTCTACAAGCTTATTTTCAAAGTTTCTAATTTAACTTTCTAAAATCTTCTGTATTTCCTTTATCAAACAGACATCATATGAGAATAGAAATATTGATAATTAACACATCTAGCATGGAAGCTATTTTTGAGTCCCATCAGAAATCTGGCCAATTTAATTAGCAATTTTCCTTTCCTCTTTAAAGACTGTATTTCTCAGATTTTTGCTGTTTGTCAAACAACATAAATCAGGAAATCTATTAGAAATCATCTAATTTTAGTCCCATAAAACTTTACAGTCCATTAAAATGCTGCTGATTCTGGAGACCTCCTTCATGTTCATGGGACAGTTTGGCTTCAACTGAAACACCTCAAGAACCTTTGGACGACTCTTCTTGTGCCTTTTAAGATTAATTTCATTAGAAAACTCTAGTACTATAGTAGACTGCCAGATTCTTGGTAAACAGTCTTTCGAGTGTTTTGCAGCCCTCAGCTTTACTAACAATCTACAGTCTAACATAATCTACACTCAAACTTTGGGCTCATCCACATAATTCCAGAATAATTTGGTTCAACATTTCATATTTTCAAAGTAAAAGCTTCCATTAGGACTCAAGCCTTCCCCATATGCAAAAAGCCGTTTCCTGGTCCAAATTTTTCCACTTTTCTTTGTATTTTTTTGTGTTTTATTCCACTGCAGACCCTAAATTAGGCGACTGTTGTTCCATCATTAGTGTCTGTTAACGAACTCGTTCAGCCTCATTCAATCTGTCTGCTGCTGACTTTCATTCATGAAGGCCTGAAACTCAACACCTGCAGCACACGCACGCACGCACGCACGCACACGCCACACACGCACACGCACACACACACACACACTCAGGTTTCGTCCAGCTGCTGCTGTTTCTCTGCTTCGGACTCTCGTCTCACTAATGTGACAAATTTAAAAACGATGTTTTTCTTCAGTTTTTCTTTGAAACCAAAGCAGCTGAATGATGGAGATCTTCAACGTGTCGCCGTGACGCTCAAACACCAGATTTAAAACATTCAGTTACGTTAAATCAAACCAGAATTTAAAGAGAAAGTTCACTGAATTAACTTTAGTGGTGTGTCGTCTGGTGTAGTGATCACAGGAGCTTCAGTAGAAACCACTAGACTTATTATTAAACCAAGAAAAATCATCAACACTGACAAGAAATGCTGAGTTTCTTCTGCTCTAAAGGTTATTCTGTCACGACAGAATGAAAACAAGAATACTGCTCAGTTTTTTGCTCTATACTGAATAAATCCAACAATTTTTCTGTTTTAAATCATTCAAAAGTGCAAAACTTTAAAAATGCAAAATGACCAGAAAGTTGCAAAAATGACACTAAAAATATCAAAGATGGCGTTAAGGTTTCAAAAATGGCACTGAAATCCAAAAATTACACTAAAAAGATGGCAAAATGACACTATAAGATGGAAAATTACAGAAGTTGTAGTAATGACACAAAAATGTAGAAATGACACTGGAAGACACTAAATGACACTTTTTAGCTCATTAGAACCAGAAAGATAGAAAATTAGGCTTCAGGTTTAAAAATATCCTCATTATCCTTTAAAATCTCAACATAGACTTGTATAATGAACAGCAACACGAGTAAAAGTGGAACATTTTTTCTCATTTCATTCACATTTTCCTGCTGTCTTTGGTAATTCTGAGGTTAGTCCCGGTGGTTTCCACTGAAGCGCCTACATTTACTGGATCTTTACTTTCCTTATTAAAATTAGATGTTTAGATAAATAAATCTGCAGATTTAAGCGGCTCAGTGTCGTCTTTGTTCTCCACCGTCACCATCAACAAACCCAAAAATAATAATCCTCTAATTCAATGCTACGTATGGAGACAGTTTTATTTATTTAGACGTAGACTTCATTAATCCCTGGAGGGAAACTAAGTAGTTCCAGAAGCTGGATGTTCAATGAAGAGAAGAACAACAAGAAACAGAACACGAGAGGAGAAAGTGGAGGTAAAATAAAATAAAATACAGAAAAACAACAGAATATACAAGAGTGACAGAATGAGTTTGGAATTATGGAGCTAATTTGAAGCCACAGCTTCTATTAGAAATCTGCTCAGTTAATTTTCTGAACCACAAGATCAGATTTTATACGCTTTGTAAAAGAAAATCTCCAAAAGTAGACCATTTAGTGAGGAAAAATGAAACTACAGTGAAGAGAAATGAAACTACAATGAAGAAAAATAAAACTACAGTGAGGAAAGAAAAATGAAACTACAGTGAAGAAAAATGAAACTACAGTGAAGAAAAAAAATGAAATTACAGTGAAGAAAAATGAAACCACAGTGAGGAAAAATGAAACTACAGGGAAGAAAAAAAATGAAATTACAGTGAAGAAAAATGAAACTACAGTGAGGAAAAAGAAATTACAGTGAGAAAAAAAATGAAACTACAGTGAAGAAAAATGAAACTGCAGTGAGGAAAAATGAAACTACAGTGAAGAAAAATGAAACTGCAGTGAGGAAAAATGAAATTACAAGTGAAGAAAAATGAAATTACAGTGAAGAAAAAATGAAACTACAGTGAGAAAATAAAACTACAGTGAGGAAAATGAAACTGCAGAAAACTCAATTATAGCGAGAACAATGGAGACAGAATTAAAGAAACACCCAGAAGCTGCTCAGAATTCAGAGAATTCCAGCACACAGAACCACACCAGGGTCTAATGATTTACAGTGAAACGGCTCATTAGCGCCACCAGCAGGACGCCAGAGTCATTGCAGCTGTTTGCCACCGAGGAACGAGGGGAAATAAAAACATCTTTGTCTCACAGAGACGAGTGAGGAGGACCATCGGATCCATTTAGCTCCTCCAGACAGACACTAAACATTGTTCATTCAACCGTCAGCGCCTCAGGGAGGAAGGACGAGGAGGCACGGAGGGGTGAAGTTAAGCTTATTAGTTCCTCCCCATCCCCCACAGCCAGCAGACAATGGGGGACCACCGACCGATGGATGGAGGGATGGAGGGATGAGAGAGGGAGGGAAGTGGATGGATGCAGGAGAAGGATGGATAGATGGGATGGATGGAGAATGATGGATGGATGGATGGATGATGAGAGAGGGAGGGATGGATGGATGGTGATGATGGATGATGATGGATGGATGATGGAGAGAGGGAGGATGATGGATGGATGAGGAGAGGATGGGATGGATGGATGGAGGGAGGGGATGGAAGGATGGAGGATGAGGATGGATGGATGATGAAGGATGGAGGGATGGATGGAAGGATGGATGCATGGATGGATGGAGGGAAGGATGATGATGGATGGATGGAGAGAGGGGGAGGATGGATGGAAGGATGGAGGGAGGGATGGAAGGATGGATGGAGAGGAGAGATGGATGAGAGAGGAGGATGGATGGATGTGATGGAGGGATGGAAGGATGGAGGGATGGATGGATGGAGGATGGATGGAAGGATGGAGGGATGGATGGATGGAGGGAAGGATGATAGATGGATGGATGGATGGAGAGGGAGGGATGGATGGATGGATGGAGGGAAGGATGATAGATGGATGGATGGATGAGGATGGATGGATGGAAGGATGGAGGATGGATGGATGGATGGATGGAGGGAAGGATGATAGATGGATGGATGGATGGAGAGAGGAGAGATGGATGGAAGGATGGATGGACGGATGGATGAGGGAAGGATGGATAGATGGATGGATGGATGGATGGAGAGAGGAGATGGAGATGGAGGGATGGATGGATGGATGGATGATGGAAGGGGATGGATGGGGGGGATAGATGATGGATGGAGGGATGAGGGATGGATGGAGGAAGGATGGATGGATGGATAGATGATGATGATGGAATGGATGGATGGAGGATGGAAGGATGGATGTGGGAGGGAGAGATGGATGGATGGATAGATGATAGATGGATGGATGAAGCCCCAGGACACACAACTCACCACCAGAAACACACAGTCACTAAACAGATTATTACAACTTCTTCAGGACTCTAAAAATCACCTTCATTAACCCTCGTGTCGTCCTGAGGGTCAAAATTGGCCGCCCGTTTATGAATTTGCAAAAAGTGGGGGAAAAAATTCATTTTCACAGTGAAAATTTTACATTTCCCGTCTTGGGAAGTTTTGAATATTTTTGGAGGGTTTTGGAAACAAAAAGATGCTGAGAATTTTATTCTTATTCCACCAGAAAATGTCTTAAAAATTTCCCAAAAGGTTTAAGTGGACATTTTATGTGAAACATATTACCCCATCATATTTATCAAAACTTTTAAAATGGGTCAATTTTACCTGCAGGCGACACGAGGGTTAATTATTTAAGATCCAGCGTCAAAACCTCATTAAAAATGTGTCATAAATTAACAACAAGAAAGTCAATGGTTTTCACACAGCTTATTTCTCCGGTCTATCTCACTTTCTCTGTATGCCTATTTATTTGCAATAAAGTCCAAGTCAGAACATTTATTGAAATTTACTCCCTTCAACCAAATTACAGAGTTTAGAAGTAGAACCAATGTGTTGAATACTTCACATATATTGTATGTCAACTATACATGTAAAGTCTTAAATTGATGGTTTTCACCACAGCTCTTTAGGTCTTTTACTTTTCAGGAAATCCAAGTGAAAACCCCCGATTAAACCGAGTGAGTAAGATTTAACCTGTATAAGGTCTCTAAATCCGAGTCTCTCATGAAGTTCCTACAGGTGTGTTACTTTATATTAACCAGAAAGCATCTGAAATGTTTGTCATGTTGACTCTTATTGTGTCTTAAACATCAAATTCAGAACCGTCCCATTTAACGATCCATCGATCCATTAATCTCTGGTTTAAACCTTTAAAAAAAAAAACTCTTTCATCCGCTAATCCTGCATTATCGTTGCCATGGCAACACGCGTGATATAATGGATCATACGTTCCGTTACCGAGCGGCAGAACGAAGCAGAGGATGAAGGTGAAGAGTCTTCAGTCTCTTCGGGGAGCTGACAGATTGCTCGTTCTTCCCATTATCTCCTTGCAACCCGAATAATAATTAATCCACCTCGGTGTGTGTGTGTGTGTGTGTGTGTGTGTGGTATGAAGGCATGTGTGTGTGTGTGCAGCATGTTTCTGCAGTGTGTGAGCGATATTTTTTGTGCTGCCTGTGGTGATGCAACGATATCCATCCTTCAATATGTAGGGCAGCTGTTAGCAGGCGGAGAGGAGATGATGCAAAGGCAACAAAGGGGAGATAAAGAGCAGAGCCGGAGACAAATCCAGTCAGAACCACCGCTAAAAACCTGCTAATTTAACTCTCAAGTCTGAATCCAGGTCAGAACTTCCATCAGGAATCTGCTAATTTAACATAAAAGTCTTCACCTTTCTCACATATTCAGATTACTTTAATATCTTGCATACAAGTCGCTTAAAATCTGTTGATTTCTTTCAACATTTCAAATAAAAACCTGCTAAATTAACTTGTAGGTTCTACACTGTTCTTCTCCAGTCAAATTCTACTCAAACTTACACTGGAAATCTGCAGATTTAACTGTTACTGGTCTTAAGTCTTTTCTTTACTGCAGACTCAAACAGAAAAACACAATCTGAACCTTAATTAAAAACCTGCAAATTTAACTCTCAAGTCTAAATCCAGGTCAGCACTTCTATCAGAAATCTGCCAATTAATCTGCTCACAGATCCAGATTACTTTAATATCTTGAAGGAAAATCTGTTGATTTCTTTTGACATTTCCGTTCAGGAGAGACTTTTAAAAAAATACTAATTTAACTTGGAGGTCCAAGCTGCTGCAGTCAAGTTTAAGTCAAACTTACACCGGGAGTCTGTAGATTTAACTTTTCTGGTTTATTAACTCTTTAATGTAGAGTAATCTATTGTTAGGTCGATTCCCAAAATCAAACATTCCAGTCAGAAAATCCATTAAAAATCTGTTGATTTAACCATCGACCAAATCCAAGACAGAGCTCCGATTGGAAATTCTCCAGTTTAACTCTTTTCTATGCAGGCTCAAAATAAAACATCCCAGTCAGAACCTCCATTTATAATCTGCTTATTTAACGTTCAGGTCTAAATCCGGGTCAGAACTGCTAAAAGAAATCTGCTAATTTAAGTAAATTAAGTGTAAACTGGTCTCCAGCACACAGTGAACACGTGAACAAACAGACTTCACCGCTGATCAAACAGACGCAGCAGCAGGTGGATGAAGGTCCGTCTCTGTGAGGATGTCTGCTAGAAGCAGGTGGAGGCCAGAATCCATTACATCAACAAAGGTCCTCATAAAGACAGCAGTCGTAAACATGTGTGTGTGAGAATCGTATCAGCTGATTTCCAGTGGAAGTTATGAACTGGATTTGCTGCTAGATAAAGATTCATGACTTCGGTTACCTGAACATATTTGTATGTTTTGGACCTTGTGGGGACCGTTTTGTGCAGTCCAGAACTGGTTTTAGGCCTCACGTTAGAACCAGGTTAGCGTTAGCGTTAGCAGCAGCCCCGACAGAGGAAATACTCCAACTCCAGCAAAACTCCAACCTCGGTGCAGAAAATGAGCAGCTATGATAACGCAGAGTACTCAGAGTAGTAAATCCATCAGTGAGGTATTTGTCTTTGGTGTATAAATAGTATATTCAGTGTAAACAGTCAGTTTATGGATGTGTAGTTTACATTCCTGTGTGTTCTGCTGTCTGTCTGCAGTTAAATCAGCAGATTCCTGACGGAGGTTCAGAGTTTAACTGGAGATGTGCAGTCGCAGTCAGATCAGCAGGTTTTTAATGGAGGCTCTGAGTGGGAACTTCAGATGCGTTTGTTTTGGTTGGGGATCAATACCGGCATTGATTTTTGTACAGAACTTATGAGCGTTAAATCTGAAAAATTCTAATGGTGGACTTGGATTTGGAATATTGGAAAGATGTTAAGTCAGAAATAATAAAGAAAGCTGCTTGTACCGTGCCGTACTTTGGTCATTTTACGTCTTTATTAGTTCATTTGGCATCTCATTTTGGTTATTTTATGTCATTTTGTGGTCTCTGTGTGACATTTTGATCATTTCACATCTTTTTACATTACAGTTTGGTAATTTCTTTTAATCATTTTTTGGTTGTTTTGTGCTGTACTTTGATCATTTCATGTCTTTATGAATTCATCCAACATGTTGACTGTTTGATATCCTTTTGTGGTAGTTTGGTGTCACATTTTGGTTGTTTTGTCATTTTATGATCAGATTTTGGCAGTGAGTGTTATTCCTAGGGTGACACCAACAGCCGAAACCAAATACCTTGTACGTTGTGTACGTACTCGGCCTCTAAAGCTGATTCTGACTTTCTGTACAAGACTGCACCTGTATAATATTTTTGACTACGAACAATATTCTTTGATCATTGCACTATTCTCACCATAGCAATATTCATTTTCAGCTACTGTGTCTATACATTCTTATCTAGATGGGTAAATATCTTACATACACTACTGTTCAAAAGTGTGGGGTCACGTAGAAATGTCCTTATTTTTGAAAAACAAACATTTTTTTCAATGAAGATAACATTAAATGAATGATAAATCCAGTGTAGACATAGTTAATGTGGTAAATGACTATTGTAGCTGGAAACAGCTGATTTTTAATGGAATATCTCCATAGGGGTACAGAGGAACATTTCCAGCAACCATCACTCCTGTGTTCTAATGCTACATTGTGTTAGCTAATGGTGCTGAAAGGCTCATTGATGATTAGAAAACCCTTGTACAGTTATGTTAGCACATGGATAAAAGTGGGAGTTTTCATGGAAAACATGTAATTGTCTGGATGACCCCACACTTCTGAATGGTAGTGCATATATATATATTATATAGCCATTTTATTATTCTCTTTATTCCTCGAGTGACAAGAGCCAAAACCAAATTCCTTGTATGTATCTTCTGATTCTAAAATGTTTCAGTAGAGGAAAGCTGGACGTCTCTCCTCGTCTCCTTTCCTTGTTTGCTATCTTCCCTCTCCTTGTTTCCTTTCCTTGTTTCCTATCTTTCCTCTCCTTGTTTCCTCATTGTCGCGTCTAAATCAGACCAGCGACGGTATATTTTCCTCCAGATCTTCGTCTCGTAGCTCTTCAGTCTGTGTTTCATGGTGCTGTGACCCACTTTCAGGTGCTCGGTGGATTAAAGCTCAGCTCTGCTGCTGGAAACATTTTCTCCACTTTTTTCTCCCCCACTTTTCCTCCCTCCTTCCTTATCTCCCTCCTCTCTTTTATCTCCCCTCTCTGCTTCTCATCTGTCTTTCCTTTTCTCGTCGTCCAAAACCACCTTCCTCCTCCATTATCGCCTCCTCTGATGTTGTTCCTGACTCTTCTTCTCCTCCTCGTCCTCATTTCTGACCTTTTTCGTCCTTTTTCCACTGATCCTCCTCTTTTTCACCTTTTTCTCTCCTTGGATTGAGCCGAAGATGAGGATTAAATCTCTGATTCTCTTCAGCCCTTAAATAAAAACTGACGCTCTCCATAAATTCTCACTGACTCATTTTATTTATTTTTAATTCTGTGATGTAGGCTCGATGCAGAAGCACCATAAAGTGTAATACCACCAATGGCTACTAGGGGCTGGCTCCAAAACACCATTTCTAATAGACTCTCACTCAAATAACATCATTTTTTCTCCTAAAATACAAAGTCACTCCTTTTCCTTCCCAGAAGTCATTTTGAAGTGACCAACGACATTCACTGCTTCTGATCAGAGTACTGGCAGCTATTTTGAAAATAATGTCATCATTAGCTAGATCATAGATATGTTAATTTGCATGTTTGAATCAGCTAACTGTGCTAAAACACCCACAGCAAATAAATGTTTCTGTACTTCCATAACGGTTTCTAATTTAAATGCACTTCATATCAGTGTTGTGTGAGCTGCTTGACAAGTGTAGCGAGCTAAGCTAACAGTTACTCTATGAAGCTTCTCTACACTGCAGTGTATTAGCATTCATGCCAGTATCCAATACTGGTAGCTAGCTAGCACCATTATTGCCACCAAGCTTCTGAGAAATGTAGCTGCATGCCAAAAGTTTGGAAATAAGATCAAATTTGTACAGAAAATTATCATAGTTTCATTGGTGTACTTTCCAACAAAACAAACATGATTATTATATAAAGACTCACTCATCAGAATACCTTTTTAAATATAATCATCAGTTTTTGCATCTGTATTCTTGCTTGGTCTGTAATCTAAATCTGACCTTCTCCCAACTACAATATCTACCCAAACAGAGAGAATTCTCAGAAATGGGGCTGGCATTGCTTGCATGTACTGCTGCTCTGTTGGTGTCACGTGTCCTGATAAATCATTAAACTTTACTCACAACCTCTCTGTGTCTGAATCAACAGCGCTGAACTTCCACAACAATCAGAATACATTTCTTCTATAATTATCAGGTATTTGTGTGTGTACTCTTGTTTCTTTACTCCGCTGTTTTTCTGTGATAGTTTATCAGAGATATGGAAACAGTTGAGATCTATGAGATTTTTGTATACAAACTCTCAAAAGACAAAAAGAGCTAAAGTGAATAATGCAAATTTTTTCACGTTTGACTTGTAAATCTTCTCACCTCGAAAACCAAGCCCTTCTTTTCTTTTGTTAACATTTATTCAGGAATTGCCTGGCAACATCAACATATACCTACAGGTAAATTGAGGGAAATGGTGCATAAAGCAAAGTCTAATCATGCAGTAAACATGTCCCAAAATCCACAGAGTTCATAATGTCTTTTTTTTTCAATTATTGTTTTTACCTTTTTAAGGAAGACATTATGAACAAATGAATGTTTTCAAAATTTTGGCCTGTTGTGTCGTTACATTACAAAATATTGCTACCTGTAGTGATAGTACCGCCATATGTTGTACTTTAGATGCAATGTTAGCATAAATTTAGCAGGTATTTTGTCAACAACTTTTCCACCAAATGCTGTGTAGAAAACACAAACACCCCCTCTGGATAGCAAAGCTATATTCCTCTGCTAAATAGCGAACACACAAGGCTGTATGAGATGTTTTATCAGCAGCTAATGGGCTAATAATACAGTTTTAATAGAACTCATATTGCTTTTTATTATTTTTTACCTTTTTATGAAAGACACTGTGAACTGTAACTTGGAATTGCTTACAAAATTTTTGGCCTGTCATGTTGTTACACTACTCATACCGCTACATGTAATGATGCTACTGCCCCATGCTGGACTTTAGATGCAGTATTAGCATTAAGTAGAAGATGTACAATGCAGCAAACCTGCTAGCTAGCATAGCAGTGGTGCTGGAGCTTTAAGTTTCAGTCAGGTTTTAAGTATTTCCTGCTTGTTAACAGGGGGTAACATGTTTGAGAGGTCCTGGCTACATCCAAAAAAGACTGTTTGGTGCAGCAAAAGTACAAATCTTCAGATAATTAAAACCAATAATTCTTTTCCCGCTAATTAGCAAAATGGCTAATTAACAACACACACACACACACAAAACCACAGTCATGTTTACATCACCTCTGAGGACATGACATTGACCAGCATTAAAACAGTGACCACACAAGGCTGCATGAGAATTTTTTATCAGCAGCTTATGGGCTAATAATATTTTCCATAGAATTCATACTATTTTTATTATTGTTACCTTTTTAAAAAAAAGACATTGTGAACAGATACTTGAAGTTGATTCCAAAATTTGGGAATGTAGTGTAGTTACACTACTAATACCACTGCTTGTAGTGATGCTACTGTACTTTAGATGCAGTGTTAGCGCTAAGTAGAATGTGTACAATGCATCTAACCTGCTAGCTAACATAGCAGTGATGCTATAGCTGTAAGTTCCAGTCAGGTTTTAGTGTTTCCTGCTCCACCCTGTTAACATATTTGTGAGGTCCTGACTCCAAGACTTTTAGAACAGACTGCTTGGTGAAGCCAAAGTGCAAATCCTCAAATAATTAAAACCAATTCTTCTTTTTCCTCTAATTAGCAAACACGCTAATTAACAACAGGCTTCACTAGCTGTGACATCAGAAGCAACACTCACACACACACGCACACACTCACACAGAAACACAATCAAGTTCACGTCACCTCTGAGGACATGACATTGACCAGCACAAATGATTTATCTTACGGGGACATTTTTTGTCCCCATATAGAACCTTGGTCCCCACAATGTCGGTGTTTGAACACAGTAATGTCCTCAGAATGTGTGTAAAGAAAGGAGCACATTAAAGCCCAGTCAGAGGGGAGGCAGCGGTGGTGTGTTGTTCAGAAGTCTAACCATGTTCAGATTTAGACTGGGTGTGGCAGCATGCACACACACACACACACACACACACACACACACACACACACACACACACACACACACACACACACACACACACACACTTTTACAGAATAACTCGCTCTCTCTCCATTCAGACCACACACTGCTTCACTGTGTGCGTGACGTCACACTAAAATGTGTCCTCCGGGACCAACTTTATGGATTTCGCTCTAAAACACGGTCAATAAGAGGAGAGAGAGTCGGGGTGAGGAGGGTGAGGAGGGTGAGGAGGACAGTCAGGACGAGAAATAAAAGAAAGAGAGCGATGAAGTCATTCCCCAAGGTGAGATATGAGGATGAACACACACACACACACACACACACACACACACACACACACACACACACACACACACCACCGTGATAAACCGAGTGTGTGTTTATCAGCCCGCAAGGACACACAGCTACACACAACAGACCCACAGCAAGACATTCTGTCGGGATCAATGCCGACAAAAAGGTTGGGAAATATTCTGATGAAAAATTAAACTTAAATAGTTGGTGAGTTTATATTTTAATCTCCAACAAACTGTAGTGAGAGAATATAGTTTAAGTATTTTATTAACCCTTTAAGACCTAGCATTGTGCAATAGGACATCTTCTTACATTTTTGTAGACTATAGTGGAATTTTTGGAGTATTTTTATTTGCTTTACATCAATATAACCCTTTTATCCCAAGTTTTAATAACATATATTGACTTATGTCTCAACTATTACAATAAATTGCTTAAAAGTGCAATAAACATAAATTAAAGCTGATAGCAGCATTGAACGAGTCCTAGTCAGTGAATCCAAACATGTTCACCAGGTGGCGCTGTGACTGTGAGTGTATTTCAGTCTATGGATTTGATGAGGGCTGGACTCTGATCACACATGTAAAGTCTGATTCAGACTGGGGCATGTACAGACCAGTTACAGAGCATTTCCAGTTACATGGCGAAATGTCGAAATCCTGCCAGCCGCTATTTCTACGCCCTCAGATTTTTGTGGAGCATTTTGATAACTTTTGATCACCCATGACTGGTGGACATCTTTGTCAAATTTCAGTGCTGTTGTGATTAACCGGTTTAAGTTTATAGCTTTTGAAATGTACAAAAATTAGTACAAAATCGACCAAAATATGGCACATAATTCAAAATGGCCGACTTTCTGTTGGGTTTTGGTGTACGAGGCTTTTTTGTGCGTCCTGATATGCTACAGATAAAATAACTCAGTTATATTGTCTAGTATAGGTCCCTTAGTGTTGTTTGTCAGTGACTCAATGTTGTCTTGTAACGTTATTTCAGGACAGGTCTCTCTTTAGAATGGGACTCAGTGTCTCAATGAGATTACCTAAATAAAAAAAATGAAATCAAACAGATGTGTGCCAAATTTTGTAGCTGTAGGTGAAATACAGTTCGGGGGCTGCATTTTCCTGAAGTGGCAGGGGGCGCTATGGAGGAACCAAGGCCTAATCGGCAGCGAAACAGACGAAACACATTCTAAGATGTGTAACTCGTGTTTATGTGGCTGTATAAAAGCTGTATAAAAGCTACTTGCCTTTGTCAGTCAGTTGCTCAGACTGTGTTCTGTTCATGTTTGCCTCCAGTAAAACTTTGCTTTGACATGAGAGACGACTCTAGTGCTAATTTGGAGAAGTCAGGACTCCACTGAGGAATCTCCCTGACAGTTAGTGTAACTCATCAGATTTTATATGCAAATGGAATGATCGATCTGTCTTAAGTGGTTTCAAATCTACCACCAAACAAACATGCGTATGTGATCGTAGCTGAACTCTATACGGTTAAAATGTCATGTGTCAGACCTTAGAAGTGTAAATAGATGCAAACCTGTAGGAAGTACAACACAATCAGCTTAATAAAAAACTAAAAGTACCAAAAATGTGTTGTTGGAGAATATGTCCCACTTTATATTTGTTTCAAATTTGGACATTTAAGTTTAACCATTCAGGATCTCTTAGTTACGACTGTGAAACTGTTAATAGCTAATTCAGCATGCTTAGATTTCCAGACTAATACTGATTTAAATAAACTCAGCTGACTGTTTGCATTCACTGAAGCATTCCACAAATGTCCTCACAAGATGTAAACGTGAAACAGGTCCTCACAAAGACCACTGCACAAACACACAGATCCCAGGTGTTTCGAGGTGCCTCCTAAACACCTGCATTTATTACCGTGGCAGCTACGCTAAAAAAAGAGAGCTACGAGTCGCTGAGTTAAATAATTACAGGAAACACACACACACACACAGAGTAGAAAAAGGCCTGGCAAACTGCCACACAGACACACAAACATTCGGAGGTCAAACAGTTAGGTAAACAGAGTAAATCATTACGGCGCTCTGTGGCAGGTTCAAACCCGTTAGCGGCGACGCTAACAGCCGAGGCTCTTACAAGGACGGATTATAAGACAGAAAGCCTCCACCTCGTCGCTGTGAGAAACATTTCCCTCGCGGCTGTTTTGTGTCCATTTTAGGAAACATCCAGTAGTTCAGCTGTAAATACTGAAACATGTATGACATTCAGTGGAGGCTCTGTTCTGTCTGTGATCAAACACCTTCTCAGGGTTTTAGCTCAAACAAATCTCAGCTCAAACACAGGAAACACGTATTTCTGAATTCCTGCGTGCTGATGTCACCGTCTTTATGTCCATTAAAATAAATCCACCTAGAAATCGGTGAAAAGCTGCTGCAGAACCTGACTGGAAGAAAAAGATCACATTTTTAAGTTTTCTCCAGCGTCACAGTGATCTGGTGGGTTTTTTAACTTAATTTATCCTTTATTAATACAGGTAATTTCATTAAGACACAAGGTCTCATTGTGAAGAGGGATCTGTCTTCAAACAACACAACAAAACAGCATTGAGTCACTGACAAACAACACTAAGGGACCTGAACTAAACAATATAACACTGAGTTAAAGACAGGTTCATGACAAAACACAACATTAAAATGGATATGCAAAAGCAATACAGTTAAAATGTAAAACACTAAGAACAAGTCTTAAAAGATGATACCCATATTAGCTAAGAGACGAGGTGGTAGTGGTTTATTACAAACAGGAACCAGTAGTACCTAACTCTGCATTTTTCTCTCCTGGTGGCTTTTTGTGCTGTATTATTGGTTCCAAACTGTCCTACATGTTGGTGTTTCCATCTTTCAGATTAGCAAACAACAACAAACAACAAAAATTTGTCAAATTTGGCATCAACAGATGGAGGTGTCTTAATACAAATGGACTCCATCCATATGTGGTGAAATATAGCATAAATTTAGCAGATTTTATCAACAGGTTTTCCACCAAATGTTCAGCAGAACAAACACCAACTGCTGTTAGCAAACACCCCCTCCTGCTAGTAAAGCTACTTTCCTCTGCTAAATAGCGACCACGCAAGGCTATATGATGTGTTTTATGAGCAGCTAATGGGCCAAAAATGCTGCTAACAATGGTACATCTCAAATCTTTCATTTGTTACTGGTCAAAAAGCGCAGTTAGGTCACATCTCACAGAATAACAAAAGTGATAACCAGCAGCATAGCAATGCTAGCATATTAGAAATGCTAAGTCACTTTCACATCTTGTGACTATAGCTTTAGAAACCTCGAGATAAAACATATGCTAACAAATCATTTTACATCCTATCATAACATCAAGCATGGTAAGAAGTAGCTGCCAGGTGGTATATGATAAAACTGTAGCTTAAATACATCAAATCTTAGCATTTGACTTGATTACTTAGCATCTGAAAACATTAAGAAGTCTATCTAAACACTTTGAGGTGGTAAAGAATCCCAAGCAGCTAACGTAGTAGCATAACAACACCATAACTATTTCTTTAAATTGTTTAGCAGAAGATAAACTTCGAGCTAATAGCATAGCAATGCTACACCTAACTCTCTTTTACATTGTCACCTTAGAAACAGCTAAAAGGCTAACAATGCCATGAAATGTCTTTTTTTGATGATATTAGCATTAGCATGACAAATAACTCCTCCTATTATTTATAACCTTTAGAAATAGAGAAACTTACAAATACTAGCATAGCAATGCTACAACTACCTCTTTAGCATATAGAAGTCACCACAACACACAGGCTAATAGTGAAATAACTCTCACAGGTTAACAGTCTTCTTTTACAAGGTGTGTCCAACATGCAGCCCATAGGCCAAAAGTGATCCTCCATATTATTATTTATTATGCTGTGACTTTAGTGGTCCACTGGAGATCAAACTGGACTGAATGTGGAACCTGAACTACGATGAGTTTGACTCCTCAGTAATGCTATTTAACCTGAACCTTTCCCTTCTAATGTTAAGCATTAGAAACAGTGAGAGCTAATTAGGTAAATCTGTACGCTCGCTAGCATCAGAATGAGGTGCACAAGCTAACTTAATTTGAATATTGCCAGAGTAGCATTTTAACATCAATACTAAACATTTAATTACAAGATTAGAATTTAGAACAAAAGCTTTAAAACTGAAGTATTTATAATTTCACCTTCAGTAAAGTATAAAGATATCTGAATAACATTAGCAATAAACATAAGCATTTAATACTAGCATTAGCTGACACACAGTGTTGTAGTAAGTCTGTTCCAAAGACGTACGTGAACAACATAAAACTTTATTTTTAACAGTTACATTAGTAAAGTAAATGTACTGCTGCTCTGTGAACATATAAATCATCTGCTGTGTGTTTGGAAGTGTGTCTTTAAGGAAATCTGAAGACTGCAGCTGCTTCTAGACATTTTTATAAGTTACACGTGTGTACAAGAATGTAAGTAAAACTGTGGACAGATTAAAACCTGCAGTTACACTGATAGAACTTATAGAACTCATAGGCAACAAAGACGAGTGACAGCATGGTCTAACTTCATCACAGCAGCTGATCCCACATCTGCTTTCAAGTAAAACATCTGGAAACACTCTGACAGACGCATACACACACTGCACTGTACTGTACTGGAAGTTGATGTTTTAACACCTCACTGATTCAGGCCTGTTGAAACCCTGCTCTCTGCTTCAGCACATAACGGCTGAATTACACCTTTATGGAAACAGAATCACATTGTGGGTGAAGTCCACAACAATACACCCCCCCCCCCCCCCACACACACACACACACACACACACACAAACAGGAATACAGACACACAAACAGGCAAACAAATGCAGGGAAGCACAACAACACGAGCCGCGGTGAAGGAGGGGATTTATGGCGTCTCCTGACAGCAGCAGCTCGTCCAGACGGAGTCGTAAATCTGCACCCAGCCTTCAGACTCGGCCTGTTCTCCCTGATTCATTCAGAGCCCATTAGAGGGGGGCAGGTGGTGACTTTAACCAGAACACGAGGACGACTCCAGAACCTGCCTGAGAATCACTCTTCAGCCTCAGGACGTAAATTAGGAAAAGTACGATTAAGTTTTCGCAGACGAGACGACGGCCCGGCACACGAGAGTCTAGTTAAATAAATAAATGAGGAAAACCACGTTAAAGCCGAGCGTTGTCTCTGCTCACAAGTATGCGTGTGTTTATTTGGCTTTCTGTTGTTTATTTGCACGAGGAAAGAGGCAGGAGAGGACGCAAGTTCAGCTGCAACACACTCAGGAGTCAGAGTCTGCAGGAGGGGAGGAGCAGTGGCATCAACAACTGCAGCTTCAACGCAACAAATTCAGCTTCAACGCAACAACTGCAGCTTCAACGCAACAACTGCAGCTTCAACGCAACAACTGCAGCTTCAACGCAACAAATTCAGCTTTAATGCAACAAATTCAGCTTCAACGCAACAAATTCAGCTTCAACACAACAACTGCAGCTTCAATGCAACAACTGCAGCTACAATGCAACACATTCAGCTTTAATGCAACAATTGCAGCTACAACGCAACAACTGCAGCTTCAGTGCAACAACTGCAACATCAACGCAACAACTTTAACAACAACTGCAGGAAAAAGTGACACGCAAAAACTGCAGCTTCAATGCAACAGCTGTCACTGACTACTGAGGACAAATAATTGCAATAACTAAACACAAACTACATTTTTCTGTTCACAATCTCAATATCATCATCAATATTTTGCGTTCTGTACTTTTCTTGGACCAATGGCAGGCTAAAATATTCTGGATGCTAACGTTGGACATCATTCCTGAACATCTGGACCAGGAGGACCTCCTCCATCGAGTAGTTCGGTGGGCTGAGCTGCCATTTTGAACTCACAAACAAAAATCAAACATCGCATTTAAATCAGCAGACTTTCAGAAACAGAAACGCCACCCTCTAAGGACAGTTTTCCGTCCATCCATGAACTGAAAGAGGAGGAATGGTTCAGGGATCATTACCTTGTTGCCACAGCAACGGCCAATCGTCTCTAATCTAATTTACAGCCAATCAAACAACAACACCAGCTGGTCCTTAACCCAGTGTGACGGGGAGACAAGTGTGTGAGCTTCCATCTCCAATCTGGATCTTTCTCTGTTGTCGTATATATATATATATATATATATATATATATATATATATATATATATATATACATACATAAGACATTAGGTTAGGTTGAGTCGTGATTCTAGTTCACAACTGGAAGAAGCTTCACCAGACAAACATTGAAAACACTGGGAACGAACACTGGTAACCACAAACACCTAAACCACAATTACATGACTAACTACCGATTGGCTGCTGTGTACCTCTATATCTACCTTTATGTGTAGCTGTATATCTACCTTTCTGTGTACCTGTATATCTACCTTTCTGTGTAGCTGTATATCTACCTTTCTGTGTAGCTGTATATCTACCTTTCTGTGTACCTCTATATCTACCTTTCTGTGTAGCTGTATATCTACCGTTATGTGTAGCTGTATATCTACCTTTCTGTGTAGCTGTATATCTACCTTTCTGTGTAGCTGTATATCTACCTTTCTGTGTAGCTGTATATCTACCTTTCTGAGGACTAACATCAGTTAAAGACCTCAGAAACACCAGCGTGTCCTACTGCTAAACCAATATAAAAAGCTTACATTCTAACTTTGATTCTCTCTCCCAACATTTACCCAATCATTGGCCTTGCACGCCCCAGAGAGCTACGTGATTGGCCGGGAGCCCGATGAGGTAATTAACCGTCATTCAATTTTTAACCAAAGATCCAGACGGAAAACTTTAAAGAGTCCGGATGAAATCGAACAAGGTCAGATACAACCGGAGGGAACATCGACTTGACCAGTTTCAAAATCAGCCAATCAGCTTTTAGATTGAGTCCCTTCAAGGCTATTCATTGGCTGAGTTCATTTGTATGGAAATGAACCTTCAGACACTAATGTGGACAGTTAATGTCTGGTTTATTTCTGCCTGCTGTATTTAGCATTAGCGGCTAAGTTCTTGGGCTAAATGAGGACATTAATTTGCAAAAGTTTGAGGCAAATATTTATATTTTTGTTTTATCAGAGTGGAGTCATAGTTGTAGTACATGTGTGTACCTTAACAACTCGGATTTCATGAAACTTGGCAAAGATGTCAAAGATGAGCACATTAAGAGCTCATCAAATCTGGTGCACATCCTGCTCATTTTCTTTAAATGTTGAGACCAGAGGATGCACTCACTTACAGTTATAATCATCACCTTAGTTTTAGCACGTCAGCATGCTAATGCTACCAGTCATTACTAAACATGTCCTTGTTTTTTGCCGTCAAACCTCGCATTTACTTGATGTGCTCTTCAAATTCCTGACATAACAGAACTTAAGTTACAGGAGACCTCTTTTGCTATTTATTCATTCATCACTACTATTAAGTTATTTAATAAATTCTTATTTTTTAAAATCTTCAAGTTAATTTCAAAAGTATTACATTATTGTGATTGTTATGATTATTAATAATAACAACAAATATTAACAATAATACATTATTATTACATTAATATTACAACTATTGTTACTATTACTATGACTAGTAGTAGTACTACTACTACTAGTGCTACTACTACTACTACTACTAATAATAATAATACTGCTAATAATAATACTAATAATGATAATTAAATATTCTTACTATTATTATTGATAACAATGTAATTTATTAATAATGAACAGATTCTTAATTGCAACTGTGGACGACAATCAGCAAATCAGATTGCTTAAAATTTTCATCCTACTTTCAGAAAGTTTTGCCGCCTGTTGGAAACTGTTTAATAATTAAAATCTCTACATGAACACTGGAATAAACCAGATATCTGCTTCTATTTCATGTCCTCATGCAGCCCATCTTCTATTCAGTAACCGTTGGTTGTTGATTCAGATGCCCTGCTGTAATTTCCATCGTTTCACAGCTGACTTCCCTCTTTAGGATCATTCCACCAACAATAATTCTCGGCTCTCGCAGGTGAAGTCGCCTCAGGTGAGACACACAGGTGCGACTATCTCAGGAAACGAAGCTAATCAATGATCTCGTCTTCGCGGCTCTGAAACTGACGGGGGTTTGGTTCGTCTCCAGATTTCTGATCCGCAGTCAGAAACAGGTGCAGGCGTCTCCTGATAATGATCTTCTGTATGAATCTAAATCAACAGATTAATTTCCCTCCCCGGCGCTGACGGGAAGAAAAAAAAAAAGGAAAGAGCAGAAAATGATGTTTGGAAGAAGAGGGAAGCAGGTGCAGGCGGCTCGGTTACAAACAGACATTACTGTTATTAGAATAAAAGCTTTAATTCCCCGTCGTCTCATTAGCCAATAATGGCTCTGTTCCTTCTGAATGCCGCAGCTGATTGGCTGACTCATCTCCGCTAATTCACTTTGTGCTAATGGAGGCGACGAGGAGGACAAGGAGGAAGTGCTGTTTTTAAGAAAAAAAAGCTTTCAGTGTGAATCTGCAGAGAGAAGAAAGCTAAAAAATGCACTATTTTATTAGTTTTATTGTCCGACAAATGGAGGCGGACCAGCAGGGGGCGTCACAGCTAGCTTAGCAACATTCAGGAGGTCTTAGCCGAATGTCAGTGATTTAACTAAAACTGCATTTTGACTGGTTAAAATTATAATGTGATCTGACAACAACAGTAGAAACACTTAACTGCAAAAAGAGACGAAGCAACTTCCAAAGAAACACAATGACCACAAGTGTAGTATCTGTTCTACTTGAATTTCCTTCAGGATTAAAAAAGTATCTATCTATCTATCTCTCAATCATACAAAATAACTACAACGCACAACATGACCACAAACAAATGCTAATCAAGTGCAAAAAGACAAAATAACTGCAAAAATGATGCCAAAATAACCACAAACAAATACAAAACTGCAAAAAGAAACAAAGGACTTTCCAAATGAAACAAAACAAGCACAACACCGCTGCAGAAAGACACAAAACAACTTCATAAAGATGCAAAACAACAAAAATGTACAAAACAAATGAAAGACGACAAAATAACTGCAAAAAAAGATGCAAAAAACAACTGATAAGACACACAAAACAACAGTAGAGGCACTAAACAACTGCAAAAATCAACAGCTTACAAATATTAAAGAATTGTTAAAAGACAATTGCAAAAATAGAAAAAGAAACTTCCAAACAGAACATAACAAACACAATACTGCTGCAAAAACCCCAAAACAACTCAACAAAGATCCAAAACATCTGCAAAAAATGCACAAAACTATTGAAAGATGACAAAATTACTGCAAAAAAGACACAAAAAATAACTGCGAAGAGACACAAAACAACAGTAGAAACAACAAAACCGCAGAAAGATACAAAGAAACTTCCAAAAGAAACAAAAAAACTGTAAAAAACACAAAACTGCACAAATATGTGACAAAACAAGATTAAAACACCATTTTTACACCAAAGCTGTTCATAAAGAAATAATTACAGCAAGTAGCTCTCTTAACCTGTTAAAATTATATCGTGAACAGGCGTAAACTAACCGTGACGTCACTCGTTGGTTTCAACGCTGAGAAAATGAAGCCCGGATTTTGCTACTTCCTGGTCGCCGTTTTTGATTTTTTGGAGCCAGTGACGTAGAAAGTGTCATCAAACAGACTGGACCGGAGAGCAACTAGGGGCAGGATTGGCTGAGGACTCTCTTATCCCGCCCACATTTTACCGCAGAAGCTTCTGTTGCTGTCTATCAAGTATAGCCACGCCCCCTGGCTCCGCCAACTTTAACGATTTATTTAAAATTCAGTATTGATTTATTTTAAGATCGGCCACCTGATCTCTCATTTTGACCATGAAAACTAACGGGAAAAAAATCCTGAGCTGTAGAACATCAGTCTATCAAATTTTATTTTTTCCAAAAATGAATTGGGGTCTATGGAGAAAAAGCTTTTTGGAGCCAACCCTAGTGGACGGCGGGATATTGCAAGTTTTTGACACTTCATGGTGGGCTTCAATTCTGGAGCCAGATGCTACGTCCATCTTTATATATAGTCTAGGATCGTGAACAGTCACAACTACGACATCTAGGATCAGCGTTTCCATCAGACCTGTGAGTGAATCCTGACACATTAATCCATGTTTGTCTTGTTTGTTAAACTAGAAAAACTCAGATCAAGGACTTAAATAGCTCAACATATTGAACCAAACATACACAAACCACAACTGCTCACAACACTGGATTTTACAGCCTCAAAGTCTGTTTACTGATCCGTTTTCTCTGCATACTAAAGCAAATGTGACATGAAAATACCTCAGCCTAAAATGCTGCTGATTAATATTCTAAAGGTCGACAAAACTCATCCAACAAGGTTCAAAACACAATCTGTATTCTGTGTCGCTCCACCGTAGCCCCCGTGGGACCAACTGTTCGTTAAGTGCTCGTTAACTGCTTGTGAAGTGCTCGTTAACTCTTCATTAATTGTTCATTAAGTGATGTAAGTTGGAGTGTCTTTGATGTTGCCCCCCGTACGATCACAATAGCTTGGAGTCAATGAGTGTTTGTTCACCAGCGACAAAAACAACATTTATTATTCCGCTTTGACTTTGACTCAGTGAGACAAAAAATTGTCATATAAAGACACAAAATGATGAGACACACACAAAATAACTACAAAACAATTGTAAAATGACCACAGAGGTAAACAAAATGACAACAAAAAGACCTAAAATGCCCACAAAACGGTCTGAAAATGACTCTGAAAGAAACAAAATGGCCACAAAAAGGCTGTAAAAGACACAAAACCACCACAAAAAGACACAAAATGATGACAAAATACCAAGAAGAGGCACAAAATATCAGCAGAAAGATGCGAAATGACAACAGAGACACAAAATCACCACAAAAATGCACAAAATCACAAAAAAATGACACAAAATGAGTCAGTGAGACAGATACTTATCATATAAAGATACAAAATGATGAGAAACACACAAAATAACTAAAAAAGTTGCAAAATAACCTCAAAGACAAAATGACCACAAAAACACTGAAATGACCAAAAAGAAACAAAATGAGCACAAAGACATGTAAAGTTACCATAACCAGATTGAAAATGGCCACAAAAAGGCACAAATGCCCACAAAAATGCAAAAAAATTCCCAAAAAAATGCAAAAAATGACCACAAAAATCTAAAATACACAAACGGATTGAAAATGGCCACAAAAACTCACAAAATGGCCACAAAAAACTACTAAAATCACGACAAACAGACTGAAAATGACCACAAAAATGTACAAAATGACTACAAAAAGACCAAAAAATGCCCGCAAAATAGTCTGAAAATGAGACGCATCAGATAAAAATAAATATGGCACAAACAGAAAAACACTCGTCAATCAGAAAACTGTCTCACTTCTCCTGTAAAAAACCATTTAAGAAAGGTTTCTTGTTTTTGAAAAGTCTCTTACGTGTCTCAGGACAAATTAATTCTACTTAGAGTTTAAATAACTAAAGTTTGATGTGAGCCACAATCAGAGTCTGTTTTAGTTTATCTGGACTCTGGTCTAACACCAGATATGAATCTGAAACGTCCCCGAAGTTGTCAACATGTAAAAAATGTCTCAAAAGATTCTGACTTTATCAAACCTCATTTCTAGAAATAAATACCGACAACCAAACACCAAACCAGGACCTCACAAGTCTGACTCCGGTTGGACAGCTGACCGTTTGTGTGTGTGTGTTGGGTGTGTGCGGTCAGCGCGGCGTGTCTCCTCTCCCCTCAGGCCTGTTTGTTTTGGAAGCAGAACAAAGAGCTGCAAACACACACACACACACACACACACACACACACACACACACACACACACACACACACACACACACACACACACACACACACACACACTCTGGACCTTTAAACTGGGTCAGAACCCTCAAACAGCCTGACTGGACTTAACGTCCCCCCTTCCCAAGGCGTCCTCTCCAGGTGTACTCAAAGGCGGTCCCCACAAAGGTACACATACATGAACACACACACACGCCCATCCTCCAGGGACTCCAGGAACTTCCTGTCGCCTCTCACTCTCAGTAGGCTGATGACATCACTGTCATGGAGCCAATCAGCCGTCAGATCAGCTGATACAACAGCAGCACTGATAGATGGGAAATCACTCAGTACCACTACAGCTAGCAGTACTACAAGTACTGCGTGTACTCATGATACTACCTCTGAGTGTACCAAAACACAACACAACAGCAAAGACATTCAAAACGCCAAAAGAGGCACAAAATAACAATAAAAAGATGCACAAAGACACATACAATTACCACTAAAGGACCAAAAATGACCACAACATGGACTCAAAATGACCAAAAAAGAAACAAAATGACCACAAAAAAGAACACAATGACACAAAATTGTAAAAATGACCAGAAAAACACCTAAAATCACCACAGACTGAAAGCAGCCACAAAATGACCATAAAATGGTCTGAAAATGACTAATAAAGAAACAAAATGATCACAAAAAAGCACAAAATGACACAAAATGATCACAAAAGCACCTAAAATGACCATGAATAGACTAAAAACGGCCACAAAGAGGCACACAAAGACACAAAATGACCACGAAAATGTACCATATGCTCACAAAATGGACTGAAAATGACCAAAAAAGAAATAAAACTAGCACAGACACACAAAATTATCAGAAAGACACAAAAACTAACCGTAAAGATGCACAAAATGCCAATAAAAAGATGCACAATGACCACAGATACATAAAATGACCACAAAGAAACACAAAATGACCACAAAAAAACAAAAAATGACTCAGTGAGACATAATTATCATATAAAGACACAAAATGACCAGAAAAAAAAACAAAAAATGACTCAGTGAGACAGATAATTATCATATAAAGACACAAAATGACGTGAGATGCACAAAATAGCTACAAAAAATTGCAAAATGGCCACAGAGACACACAAAACGACCACAAAGAGACTGAAAACGGCCACAAAAATGTACAGAATGACCACAATGTGCACTGAAAATGACCATGTATGTTTACTGTGCTATATTCATTCAGTCATTTATGTTTCTAGAACTTTCAGCAGTAATTTTAGAATAAGAAACGGGTAAAACGGACTCTGGTGGTCCGACTCCAACCTGAAACCTGAACCTCGGTTGGGCTTCAGCGACCACACACGGAGGAAACCTCAGCGAGCTAAATGCAGATGAAACCAACTCTCTGAAGGCTTTTCTGGAACTAAGCTGCTCCACCCAGCTCCAGCTAAACTGGGACCAGTCCGACCACAGCCGTCCACCACTGCAGGAAGGAGCAGGAGAACCCAGGAAGTTTCTTCTCCGAGCTCCTGATGAAATCCACAGAAATCCTCCTGAGCGCCGGCTGAGAAACGCTCCCAGAAAGCTTTCATGTTGTGCAGCTGATCAAAGACTCAGCAGGACTCCAAATAAACTCTACATAAAAGACTTAGCAGGACCGAGCTAACAATGCTAACCAACAGAGCTCCATTATTTATGACAGATTTATGTTTAGGGAGTCTGAATGTGAAAATGAAAGGTGAAGTATGAACAGGCCGACGAGTTCAACCTGAAAATTTAAGTCCCTGCAGAGACGATTAGGATGGATCTGAAAGAAGCTAATAATGCTAATAATGCTAATCAGAGGCTGAGATTCACTTCAGACGGCTCCAGTTTTAATGTGGAGTTCCGTATGTGGACGACCAAAGAGAACAAATATGTATTTTTTAGGCCTCAGCTGCTCAGGAAGAAATAATCCCAGCAAGTATCGGCCCTGAAACCAAAGTCTGTGGATTTCTGAACAACAGGAGAGACACAGAATAACGGCAAAAAGAGATGAAATAACTGACAAAAAAAAACAATACAACCAGAAAACACACAACTGCAAAACGACACAAAAAATAACTGTTAAGAGACATAAAACAACATGACACAAAATAACTGCAAAAGGACACAAAGCAACTTCCAAAAGGAACAAAACGAGCACAATATCGTAGCAAAAAGACACAAAACAACCGCAAAAATGTACAAAACAAATGACAAAATAACTGCAAAAACACACCAAAAAATAACAGCAGTAGAGACACTAAAGAACGGAAAAACACCATAAACCTGTGACAAAACCGGGTTAAAATAATTTACACCAAAGCTGTTCATATAGAAATAACTACAGCATGAAGCTTTCCTTAAACCTAAAACTGTTTCATCTCTTTATGCTAAGCTAAGCTAACCATTCCAGTTATGTATTTAGATTCCTCAATTTAAAGCTGAATAAATATTTATCTACAAGTAAATATCATTTGGTAAATAGAGTTTAGAATATATAAATATACACATAATATTTGTGCATGCTGTCCTGATATTAAATGATAATTAGCAGTAAAAAAATCCTTTAAATGTTCTTAAATATTTCTATAAATTACAACCAAATACGCTACAAATAACTGTGACTCAGACTTCAGGTGTTAAACTGTGAATCCTGCAGAGTCCTGCAGCTGCGAGCTCCAGATTAAGGTGGTATTTGTTGTGGCTGGTTAAGGTGGTATTGTGCTGCCTCGGTGTTTTTCCACTGAGCTGCTGGGACTCGGGCCCAGTCGGCCTCCGCTAACAACATAATCACATCAGACTGGAAGCTGGAACCTGCCGGATCGCACGAGGACGACTTGAAGCGGCGGCTCCGAGGCCAGCGCAACACAACACACACTGATACACACTAATACACACGCTGGAACACACCAACACACACTAAAACACACCAACACACACTGAACACACTCCAGCCGTTTAAACCAGGCTGAGAGCCGGAGCTGCAAACATCTATTCTGAGCTGAAATATTCAGTTTAAAGTGAGAAAAAAATCATCAGATCTGCAAATATGTGATGAGTTTTTTCCCTTATGTTGGCTCACGTCGCACGCTGAACGGATCAATAAGGAACCCCGAAATAACACGAGCTCCGGGCTAAACTTGGATCCATCGATCACCCGGTTTGATTTACGAGGCAACAGGAATACAAATATCACGTCAAAATAACCACTTTATCATTACAGCGGGTAAACTATGAGAAATAAAACACCAGAACCAGGACAAAAACAGACGAGAAAGACACAAAATATGACAAAGAAACAGAAAATGAACAAAAAAGGCACGAAATAACTGCAGGAAGATGCAAAATGACCACAAAGAGACACAAAATGACCACAAATAGAAACAAAATGATCACATAAAGACACAAAATGACCACAAATAGACACAAAATCACCACATAAAGACACAAAATGACCACAAATACACAAAATGACCACATAAAGACACAAAACGACCACAAATAGAAACAAAATGATCACATAAAGACACAAAATGACCACATATAGACACGAAATGACCACAAATAGACACGAAATGACCACAAATAGACACGAAATGACCACAAATAGACACAAAATGACCACAAATAGACACAAAATGACCACAAAGAGACACAAAATGATCACATAGACACAAAATGACCACATATAGATACAAAATGATCACATAAAGACACAAAATTACCACATATAGATACAAAATGACCACATAGACACAAAATGACCATAAATAGAAACAAAATGATCACATAAAGACACAAAATTACCACATATAGATACAAAATGACCACATAGACACAAAATGACCATAAATAGAAACAAAATGATCACATAAAGACACAAAATTACCACATAAAGATACAAAATGACCACATATAGACACAAAATGACCACATAGACAAAAAAAGAACACATAAAGACACAAAATGACCACATATAGACACAAAATGACCACAAATTGACACAAAATGACTTAAAATGACCAGAGCCAGACTGAAAATGAAAAAAGACACATGACCACGCAAATACACAAAATGTCCAAAAAAACCACAAAAATACCTCAAACAGACTAAAAATTACACGAAATGACAACAAAAAGCCCGAAAATGACCAGAAAATGGACTGAAAATGGCCAAAAAAAGACACAAAACGACCCCAAAGTTCCCTCTGATGCTGCAGATGTTTAATAATCCTGAACAGCTGGACCCAGACCTGGATCATACTCATTATTAATCTGACCTGTTGTTTATTTTATCACAACTAAAAGACAACACGTCGGCTCATAAATGTTTGTATTTGAAGTAAAAATTCTGAGTTCTCTGTGGAATTCTGGAGGTTTGTTAAGGAGAAATCCAGAAGAAGTGGAGGTCAGACTGGATCCAAACGTTTGACTTCAGACTGAACTGAGGCTAGTTTTTATAAATAGAAGTCTTCTGGTTCCTCTGGAGGTCAGCGTATCTACAGGATCTACTTTCTCCTTCAGGAATCAGATTAGAGCAGGCGGATGGTAAACATCTGAGAACATGTGAGAGGATTCAGAGAACAGCAGCTAATCTCATTTAAACGTCTCATCCTGACCGCTGAAGGAATAAAAGCTGCAGATCCGTCAGACCGTCACAACGCTTCATGTCCTTTCTGTTTGTGGCTTTTCTGCTCATCTATGAGAAATTCAGCATCATCTCCTAAATTTGATTCATCAGAGCTCACTGAGAGCCAATCAGAGCCTCGTTCAGCTGAAAGACGTCTGAGTTTCTGTTGTTCAACGTAGAAACCAATGTTTCATAAAGAGACAAAAAACGACCGCAAACAGACAAAGAAACGAGCACAATGAGGCAAAAGAGACTGAAAATGACCACAAACAGACAAAGAAATGAGCATAATGAGGCAAAAGAGACCAAAAATGACCACAAACAGACAAAGAAACGAGCATAATGAGGCAAAAGAGACTGAAAACGACCACAAACAGACAAAGAAACGAGCATAATGAGGCAAAAGAGACCAAAAATGACCACAAATAGACAAAGAAATGAGCATAATGAGGCAAAAGAGACTGAAAATGACCACAAACAGACAAAAAAACGAGCACAACGAGGCAAAAGAGACTGAAAATGACCACAAACAGACAAAGAAACGAGCATAACGAGGCAAAACAGACTGAAAATGACCACAAACAGACAAAGAAACGAGCATAACGAGGCAAAACAGACTGAAAATGACCACAAACAGACAAAGAAACGAGCATAACGAGGCAAAAGAGACTGAAAATGACCACAAACAGACAAAGAAACGAGCATAATGAGGCAAAAGAGACTGAAAATGACCACAAACAGACAAAGAAACGAGCATAATGAGGCAAAAGAGACTGAAAGCGACCACAAATAGACAAGGAATGAGCACAACGAGGCAAAAGAGACTGAAAACGACCACAAATAGACAAAAAAAACAAGCATAATGAGGCAAAACAGACTGAAAATGACCACAAACAGACAAAGAAACGAGCACAACGAGGCAAAAGAGACTGAAAACGACCACAAACAGACAAACGAGCACAACGAGGCAAAAGAGACTGAAAACGACCACAAACAGACAAAGACACGAGCATAATGAGGCAAAAGAGACTGAAAATGACCACAAATAGACAAGGAATGAGCACTAGTCATAAAACAGCAACAAAGACACATAAATGACCAGAAATAAGAATAAAACTGACTAAAAGAGCCCAAAACAAACACTAGTAGATACAAAATACCAACAGAAAGACACAAAATTAACACAAACACCGATGGACGTAAAACAGAAAAAGAAAGAAAACGAGCCGCTAAATGACCACAAACAAGCACAAAATCACAGCAAAAATGTTTTCTAAACGTTCCTGTGATGTTAGCTGAACGTTCCTCTAATGTTTTCTAAATGTTCCTGTGACGCTAGCTGAACGTTCCTCTAATGTTTTCTAAATGTTCCTGTGACGCTAGCTGAACGTTCCTCTAATGTTTTCTAAATGTTCCTGTGACGCTAGCTGAACGTTCCTCTAATGTTTTCTAAATGTTCCTGTGACGTTAGCTGAACGTTCCTCTAATGTTTTCTAAACGTTCCTGTGACGCTAGCTGAACGTTCCTCTAATGTTTTCTAAATGTTCCTGTGACGCTAGCTGAACGTTCCTCTAATGTTTTCTAAATGTTCCTGTGACGCTAGCTGAACGTTCCTCTGTTTCTAAATGTTCCTGTGACGCTAGCTGAACGTTCCTCTAATGTTTTCTAAATGTTCCTGTGACGCGAGCTGAACGTTCCTCTAATGTTTTCTAAACGTTCCTGTGACGCTAGCTGAACGTTCCTCTGTTTTCTAAACGTTCCTGTGACGCCAGCTGAACGTTCCTCTAATGTTTTCTAAATGTTCCTGTGACATTAGCTGAACGTTCCTCTAATGTTTTCTAAATGTTCCTGTGACGTTAGCTGAACGTTCCTCTAATGTTTTCTAAACGTTCCTGTGACGTTAGCTGAACGTTCCTCTAATGTTCTCTAAACGTTCCTGTGACGCTAGCTGAACGTTCCTCTAATGTTTTCTCAACGTTCCTGTGACGCTAGCTGAACGTTCCTCTAATGTTTTCTAAACGTTCCTGTGACGTTAGCTGAACGTTCCTCTAATGTTTTCTAAACGTTCCTGTGACGTTAGCTGAATGTTCCTCTAATGTTTTCTAAATGTTCCTGTGACGCCAGCTGAACGTTCCTCTAATGTTTTCTAAATGTTCCTGTGACGTTAGCTGAACGTTCCTCTAATGTTCTCTAAACGTTCCTGTGACGCTAGCTGAACGTTCCTCTAATGTTCTCTAAACGTTCCTGTGACGTTAGCTGAACGTTCCTCTAATGTTTTCTAAACGTTCCTGTGACGCTAGCTGAACGTTCCTCTAATGTTTTCTAAATGTTCCTGTGACGCTAGCTGAACGTTCCTCTAATGTTTTCTAAACGTTCCTGTGACGCTAGCTGAACGTTCCTCTAATGTTTTCTAAGCGTTCCTGTGACGCTAGCTGAACGTTCCTCTAATGTTTTCTAAGCGTTCCTGTGACGTTAGCTGAACGTTCCTCTAATGTTTTCTAAACGTTCCTGTGACGTTAGCTGAATGTTCCTCTAATGTTTTCTAAATGTTCCTGTGACGCTAGCTGAACGTTCCTCTAATGTTTTCTAAGCGTTCCTGTGACGTTAGCTGAACGTTCCTCTAATGTTTTCTAAACGTTCCTGTGACGCCAGCTGAACGTTCCTCTAATGTTTTCTAAATGTTCCTGTGACGTTAGCTGAACGTTCCTCTAATGTTTTCTAAACGTTCCTGTGACGTTAGCTGAACGTTCCTCTAATGTTCTCTAAACGTTCCTGTGACGCTAGCTGAACGTTCCTCTAATGTTTTCTCAACGTTCCTGTGACGCTAGCTGAACGTTCCTCTAATGTTTTCTAAACGTTCCTGTGACGTTAGCTGAACGTTCCTCTAATGTTTTCTAAACGTTCCTGTGACGTTAGCTGAATGTTCCTCTAATGTTTTCTAAACGTTCCTGTGACGCTAGCTGAACGTTCCTCTAATGTTTTCTAAATGTTCCTGTGACGCCAGCTGAACGTTCCTCTAATGTTTTCTAAATGTTCCTGTGACGTTAGCTGAACGTTCCTCTAATGTTTTCTAAACGTTCCTGTGACGTTAGCTGAATGTTCCTCTAATGTTTTCTAAATGTTCCTGTGACGCTAGCTGAACGTTCCTCTAATGTTTTCTAAGCGTTCCTGTGACGTTAGCTGAACGTTCCTCTAATGTTTCTAAACGTTCCTGTGACGCCAGCTGAACGTTCCTCTAATGTTTTCTAAATGTTCCTGTGACGTTAGCTGAACGTTCCTCTAATGTTTTCTAAACGTTCCTGTGACGTTAGCTGAACGTTCCTCTAATGTTCTCTAAACGTTCCTGTGACGCTAGCTGAACGTTCCTCTAATGTTTTCTCAACGTTCCTGTGACGTTAGCTGAACGTTCCTCTAATGTTTTCTAAACGTTCCTGTGACGCCAGCTGAACGTTCCTCTAATGTTTTCTAAATGTTCCTGTGACGTTAGCTGAACGTTCCTCTAATGTTTTCTAAACGTTCCTGTGACGTTAGCTGAACGTTCCTCTAATGTTCTCTAAACGTTCCTGTGACGCTAGCTGAACGTTCCTCTAATGTTTTCTCAACGTTCCTGTGACGCTAGCTGAACGTTCCTCTAATGTTTTCTAAACGTTCCTGTGACGTTAGCTGAACGTTCCTCTAATGTTTTCTAAACGTTCCTGTGACGTTAGCTGAATGTTCCTCTAATGTTCTCTAAACGTTCCTGTGACGCTAGCTGAACGTTCCTCTAATGTTTTCTAAATGTTCCTGTGACGCTAGCTGAACGTTCCTCTAATGTTTTCTAAATGTTCCTGTGACGTTAGCTGAACGTTCCTCTAATGTTTTCTAAACGTTCCTGTGACGCTAGCTGAACGTTCCTCTAATGTTTTCTAAACGTTCCTGTGACGCTAGCTGAACGTTCCTCTAATGTTCTCTAAACGTTCCTGTGACGTTAGCTGAACGTTCCTCTAATGTTTTCTAAACGTTCCTGTGACGCTAGCTGAACGTTCCTCTAATGTTTTCTAAATGTTCCTGTGACGCTAGCTGAACGTTCCTCTAATGTTTTCTAAACGTTCCTGTGACGTTAGCTGAATGTTCCTCTAATGTTTTCTAAATGTTCCTGTGACGCTAGCTGAACGTTCCTCTAATGTTTTCTAAGCGTTCCTGTGACGTTAGCTGAACGTTCCTCTAATGTTTTCTAAATGTTCCTGTGACGTTAGCTGAACGTTCCTCTAATGTTTTCTAAACGTTCCTGTGACGTTAGCTGAACGTTCCTCTAATGTTCTCTAAACGTTCCTGTGACGCTAGCTGAACGTTCCTCTAATGGTTTCTCAACGTTCCTGTGACGCTAGCTGAACGTTCCTCTAATGTTTTCTAAACGTTCCTGTGACGTTAGCTGAACGTTCCTCTAATGTTTTCTAAACGTTCCTGTGACGTTAGCTGAATGTTCCTCTAATGTTTTCTAAGCGTTCCTGTGATGCTAGCTGAACGTTCCTCTAATGTTTTCTAAATGTTCCTGTGACGCCAGCTGAACGTTCCTCTAATGTTTTCTAAATGTTCCTGTGACGTTAGCTGAACGTTCCTCTAATGTTCTCTAAACGTTCCTGTGACGCTAGCTGAACGTTCCTCTAATGTTTCTAAACGTTCCTGTGACGCTAGCTGAACGTTCCTCTAATGTTCTCTAAACGTTCCTGTGACGTTAGCTGAACGTTCCTCTAATGTTTTCTAAACGTTCCTGTGACGCTAGCTGAACGTTCCTCTAATGTTTTCTAAATGTTCCTGTGACGCTAGCTGAACGTTCCTCTAATGTTTTCTAAACGTTCCTGTGACGCTAGCTGAACGTTCCTCTAATGTTTTCTAAGCGTTCCTGTGACGCTAGCTGAACGTTCCTCTAATGTTTTCTAAGCGTTCCTGTGACGTTAGCTGAACGTTCCTCTAATGTTTTCTAAACGTTCCTGTGACGTTAGCTGAATGTTCCTCTAATGTTTTCTAAATGTTCCTGTGACGCTAGCTGAACGTTCCGCTAATGTTTTCTAAACGTTCCTGTGACGTTAGCTGAACGTTCCTCTAATGTTTTCTAAGCGTTCCTGTGACGTTAGCTGAACGTTCCTCTAATGTTTTCTAAACGTTCCTGTGACGCCAGCTGAACGTTCCTCTAATGTTTTCTAAATGTTCCTGTGACGTTAGCTGAACGTTCCTCTAATGTTTTCTAAACGTTCCTGTGACGTTAGCTGAACGTTCCTCTAATGTTCTCTAAACGTTCCTGTGACGCTAGCTGAACGTTCCTCTAATGTTTTCTCAACGTTCCTGTGACGCTAGCTGAACGTTCCTCTAATGTTTTCTAAACGTTCCTGTGACGTTAGCTGAACGTTCCTCTAATGTTTTCTAAACGTTCCTGTGACGTTAGCTGAATGTTCCTCTAATGTTTTCTAAACGTTCCTGTGACGCTAGCTGAACGTTCCTCTAATGTTTTCTAAATGTTCCTGTGACGCCAGCTGAACGTTCCTCTAATGTTTTCTAAATGTTCCTGTGACGTTAGCTGAACGTTCCTCTAATGTTTTCTAAACGTTCCTGTGACGCTAGCTGAACGTTCCTCTAATGTTCTCTAAACGTTCCTGTGACGTTAGCTGAACGTTCCTCTAATGTTTTCTAAACGTTCCTGTGACGCTAGCTGAACGTTCCTCTAATGTTTTCTAAATGTTCCTGTGACGCTAGCTGAACGTTCCTCTAATGTTTTCTAAACGTTCCTGTGACGCTAGCTGAACGTTCCTCTAATGTTTTCTAAGCGTTCCTGTGACGCTAGCTGAACGTTCCTCTAATGTTTTCTAAACGTTCCTGTGACGTTAGCTGAATGTTCCTCTAATGTTTTCTAAATGTTCCTGTGACGCTAGCTGAACGTTCCTCTAATGTTTTCTAAGCGTTCCTGTGACGTTAGCTGAACGTTCCTCTGTTTTCTAAACGTTCCTGTGACGTTAGCTGAATGTTCCTCTAATGTTTTCTAAATGTTCCTGTGACGCTAGCTGAACGTTCCTCTAATGTTTTCTAAACGTTCCTGTGACGTTAGCTGAATGTTCCTCTAATGTTTTCTAAATGTTCCTGTGACGCTAGCTGAACGTTCCTCTAATGTTTTCTAAGCGTTCCTGTGACGTTAGCTGAACGTTCCTCTAATGTTTTCTAAGCGTTCCTGTGACGCTAGCTGAACGTTCCTCTAATGTTTTCTAAGCGTTCCTGTGACGCTAGCTGAACGTTCCTCTAATGTTTTCTAAGCGTTCCTGTGACGCTAGCTGAACGTTCCTCTAATGTTTTCTAAACGTTCCTGTGACGTTAGCTGAACGTTCCTCTAATGTTTTCTAAATGTTCCTGTGACGCTAGCTGAACGTTCCTCTAATGTTTTCTAAGCGTTCCTGTGACGTTAGCTGAACGTTCCTCTAATGTTTTCTAAGCGTTCCTGTGACGCTAGCTGAACGTTCCTCTAATGTTTTCTAAACGTTCCTGTGACGTTAGCTGAATGTTCCTCTAATGTTTTCTAAATGTTCCTGTGACGCTAGCTGAACGTTCCTCTAATGTTTTCTAAACGTTCCTGTGACGTTAGCTGAACGTTCCTCTGTTTTCTAAACGTTCCTGTGACGCTAGCTGAACGTTCCTCTGTTTTCTAAACGTTCCTGTGACGTTAGCTGTACGTTCCTCTAATGTTTTCTAAACGTTCCTGTGACGCTAGCTGAACGTTCCTCTAATGTTTTCTGAACGTTTGTCTTTGGTTTTCCTTCAGATTTTCTGCGTTCACGTTGTTTTTCTGAACCTGAAAGCAGCGCCTCACATCCAGTAATAACAGAAGAAATGAAATATTTATCAGATACCTGCTGCCTCTGCTCTATTATTACTGTTATTATTATGGGATGGAAGCCTCACCGTGTTAATATGTGAAACCCAACAAACTGATTAAAACCATATGGATCATAATCAGTTCTCATATAAACACAACAGAAGCTTTAATATCAAATATGATTCATATAACATCTTCACTGTTTTCACAAAGAGGAACTAAACTGAGTTAAAGCCTCTAAAAACTCGTCTTCCTGCATCTCTTTTCCATAACTGATCCCCTCTTAAAGCCAAAAACTAACTTATTTACAGGAATAAACAAATATTAAACGATTAAATGTGAAGATGAAATAATCCCCAAATTCTCCAGAAAGACAAATTTAAAGAAGAAAATGAGACAAAACCCCGTTAAATATGATACGACACAAGAACATAAAGTTTTCCTGGGTTACGGATAAAAACAGCTCTACATTCTGACCACCAGGTTTCATAAAACATAAAGAGAATAAAAAATAATCTAATGAAATATGTGAGAAAATTAAACTTTCAAATAACAAAATATGAAATAAAATGATCCTATGTTATAAAATACCAAATGACATAAATGACGACATTAAAGGAAAGAATCAGATTTAATTCAATGACAAATCATGACAGAAATATAATTCAATAACAGTTCAATATTAAATATTCAGATAAAATAACATTAAAATTAATATTTTATTCATTTTCAAAGATATTTTTGCTTCCCAGAGAAGTCATTTTATTCTATTTTTATCCTTTTTAATGTATTAACGTTCTTTTATCGACTTTTTATAATTTCAGATACCTTCATTTAGTTGTGCCATTTTGTCCAAAATTACACTTTTTTCCATTTTAAATCTATTTATTAAACACATTTAAGGGGACAAATTCAGATTTTGCAGCAGCATTAAAATAAAATACTGAAGTTCTGCAGCAGCTTCTACCTGAAAACTGAAGCTTCCTGATTAAACTGAAGCTTCCTGATTAAACTGAAGCTTCCTGATTAAACTGAGACACGAACACGATGATGAAATCAGACCAGATGAAGCTTCAGACCTCCACCACCTCAAACACAAACGTCTCACAACATTCAGAGCCTCCAGAAATGAGGTCATTTCCTCCTGAAACACAAACGGAAGCAGCATTTTTTTTATCCATTCATCTCCAGGTCTACCTCCTGGTCCTCCTACCTTCTTCAGCTGTCCACTCCGTGTCCCCACAAACACCACCGTCTCCTCTCCGTAGGTGTAGGCGGCCACGGCCCCCATGCCCTCGGTCCGGTCCTCGTAGAGCGGGTTCCCCTCGATGACCCGTAGGCCTCCCAGCGGCTGGTTCAGGACCAAACCGCAGAAATCATCTCCGATCTGCTTCGGCTGCGAACAACAAAGATGAGTTGTTGGTTGGTTATCAATCAGGATCGATAACTGATGGATCCATATCAGTTATTGGTACAGAAGCTAACAGCAGGATCGATAACTGATGAATCAATATCGGTCATTGGTACAGAAGCTAACAGCAGGATCGATAACTGAACTGATGGATCAATATCGGTCATTGGTACAGAAGCTAACAGCAGGATCGATAACTGATGGATCAATATCGGTCATTGGTACAGAAGCTAACAGCAGGATCGATAACTGATGGATCAGTATCGGTCATTGGTACAGAAGCTAACAGCAGGATCGATAACTGATGAATCAATATCGGTCATTGGTACAGAAGCTAACAGCAGGATCGATAACTGATGGATCAATATCGGTCATTGGTACAGAAGCTAACAGCAGGATCGATAACTGATGGATCAGTATGGGTTATTGGTACAGAAGCAGACTGATAACCCCTCAGAGGGTTTCATTTTACTGTTTTTACCACATACATGTGGTCATTTCAGATTATACAGTACATGTGATAAAACAATGTGGAAAACATGTGAAACTACTAAATATTTCTATAAATTTCCATATAATTCTATTTGATGCAGTATAATACCACATAATACTGTTTGATACAATACACTGTGATGTGATATGATAAACAATGCGACATATATATATAATGATATACAGAACGATATATGTATGTGACATGAGACACAATACGATATACAATATTCACCACATGATATGATGTATAACACATGATGTATGATAAGAGATGATATAAAATATGTGATATACAATAAGAGACACAATATACAACAAACGATATGAAAAGATAAGAAGCAACAGGATTCAGTGGAATATGATGTAATATGATATGTTGTGATGTAATATGCTGTGACATCAAACACTGTGATGACATGATAAAATATAATATTATGTAATATGATGCCATAAAATAAATGATCAAAAGACACAAGACGATTCAATTCAACAAGTTAAAGCACTGAGGTCTGCTTCAGTTGTGTGGAAAAGACGCTGATTTCTCCAACATATATGAACAAACTGAGTCTGGTTTTGGGTTCTGTTCGGAAAATTGAGACCAAAATCACAGCAGAGCTGAAAACAGAAGAGTGAGGACAAGATCTGCAGGTAGGGAGAAGAACCTGAGCTGCCACTGTCCAACAAGAACATCAGAGCAGACCCAAAGTTTGTCAGAGAACACCAGGAGAACGTGGCCCGACCAATCACAGATGGGCTGCTCGCATGTGTTAGCGTAGCGACGGAAACGCTACGGTCTGAGGTCGCTGTTGATTCAACATCAGATCAAAGAGGAACGGATAAACGGACGGCGTCAGTTTGAACAAGATAATCATCCTCAGATCAGCAGAAACCCAGAAGAAACCAAGAAGAAACCCAGAGCTCCGTCCTCATCAAACATCTGAGACTCACTGAGAGGATGCAGGAAAACCTCAAACATCTGCAGCTGACAGAGAAAGGAGGTCAAAGACTTCAGCAAAGTGATGTCAGAGACGGTGGATTATCACAGAAAACACCTAAAGAAGTTCTTTCTGGGCGACTACAGACTCTGATGCTGAAGGTTTAGTTGCTTCTCCACAGCAGGATAATATACTGATGATTAAAAAAGCTCATGAGTTTCCAGAGGATCAGATGTTTGCTGTCTTTTAAGCTCTACGGAGGCCCAGAGAGCCCAAATCACTGCTGACTGACAAACCACAGGTAAATGAAGGACACATCTCCAGCAGAGACGAGCTTCAGAGATGAAAGTTTGTGCTTCAGATTCTTGATTCTGACTAAACGTCACATTTAGGGAGGTTTGTTTTCATCTTTTATAGCTCGTTCAGGCTTCAGACGTGTCTGTCACATCATCAGTAACCTCCTAGAACTCAACATTTAGCTCCAGTGATGTTGTTTTCAGATGAATTCACACCAGTGTTGCTACGAATCCGTCGACTGTTTCCGACTGAAACACCTTTAGTTGTGAAGCTACACGTCGATGGTTCTGACGGTGGAACTGAGTGAAGTTCTTGTCGTCTGAGTTTGAGAGTTTGTGGAACAGGGAGGAGCTGTGATTACAGGGTGAACACACTCCCAGAGGTTAGCTAACACCCTGTTATTAGCGGCCATCACAGCGACTGAACAGAGTGGAAACTCTGAAACACAAACACGAGTCAGAAAAACTGAACTCTATCTACAGTTTTTTACATCTGACTTTACCAGCATTCATTCTGGCATCTACTTCACATTCCTGTCATAGTTCTGGTCTTGAAATGTTGATTTTTATTCAGCTTAAGTTTTATTTTTGACGTAAAAACTCAACCGTTCTGTGTCAGGGAGTGAAGTCTTCTGGCTTTTCTGAAACATATTTAACTCTGTCAAACACCAAACTCACAGCAGGTTTCTCTTTAAAAACCAAAATGACATCAGGAAGAAAATGTGAAGAAACTTTCCAACGGTCCTTGAACTGTTCGTGTGATTCTGTCTGGAATCAAAAATCACTTTATTCTAGAAGCGTTGTTTCAAAATTCACCAAAAACAAAAACGTTTGTTTGAACTACATTCAATAAAAAACTAAAAATTCTGAGTTTGTCAGAGTGACTGTGAAGCGAGGACTGACTCAGCTGTGACCGGCATCCAGGTGACTGCAGGTAGTCTTAATTTAATTCATTAGAGCTCACTGAGCCAATCAGAGCCTCCGTTCAGCTTAAAGAGGTCAGACGTTCTGTTGTTCAACGTAGAAACCAAGACTTAGCCTTGGTCCAAATGTATGTCACAACAAGACATAAAATGACCACAAACAGACAAAGAAATTACAATAACAAGGCAGAAAAGATCACAAAATTACCACAAAAGGGCAGACAAAGACACAAAGTGACCTTAAGTGACAAAAAAAAGAGAAAATAACCACAAAGAAACACAAACTGATGCTGACTAAATGCAAGCAAAGATAAAAAAAATCCCCTCTTACACACACAGAAAGTCTGCAAATCTACAAAATGAATGCAACGAGACGCAAACCAAACAAAAGAGACACAAAAATTAACCGAAATGGATGCAAAACAAAATATAGAGACATAAAATTACTCAAAACAAACACCAAGAGCCACAAAACAGTGACAAAGATGCTTAAAATGACCAGAAAGAGTCTAAAAACGAGGCACAAAACAAACACTAATAGATGCAAAATATCAACAAAAAGGCACAAAAATACTCAAAATAAATTCTAAGCACCATAAAACTGTAAGAAAGACACACAGAATGACCAGAAACTCCCTGAAAGCTGCAGGTCTGCTCCAACTCTCACTTTTAAACAAAAGAAGAGACACAAAATGAACACAAACTATGTTAAAAATCACCTCTTACATCCACAAAAACACTCAAATAATCAAAGAATGTTGTTCTTTTTCATGATTAGTGGCATTAAAAAGCATCTTCAGATAAAAACTCCTTTCTGATCTGACTGTTTAGTTTTCTATTAAAGTTCGAGGAGAATCTACTTTAACCACAGCACAAGTCCGAACCGAACCGCCACGTTAACAGATCAACGATCCTCAGAGACGTGTGAACGATTAAAGGAAAGACTTCTGGCAGATTCTGAATCAGTGACACGATGAGAAACAACAATGAAAACTTCAAGTTTTTATCTTTTATAGCTTCTCAGATATTGTTGTTGAAATTCACTTAAATTTAAACGGTTTTATCCCCCGAAGTATTTAACACGTGAAGCTAAAATTTCACAAACGCTGGCTCAGATATGCAGAGTTTATGATGAAAAAAGTTTCAAGTAAATCAGAAACGACCGAGCAGAAGAACCTGAAGATGTCTGGAAACGTCTGTAGTTCTAACATGAAGCACAGAAACCTTTAAAGAACCGGATGTAAAGTCCTCATAAGGAGGGTTTCTACATCAAACACGCAAACACTGACACACACACTGCACACAGACACACACAGGACAGATTGTAACATGTTGTGCAGAAATCCTGCTGCTAACGCTTAATGAAAAACAACTGAATCACACAAAGACACACAAAAACATGAACACAAACAAGGTTCACTGTCATGTTCCATCACGACAACCACGCATGAACACACACACACACACCCCGCTGTTTATAATAAAAGAAGGAGGTCAGAGCCCAGACATAAGCTCCGCCCCCTCACCCCTTCTCTCTCTCACACACACACACACACACACACACACACACACACACACACACACACACACACACACACACACACGGGTCATTAGCTTATACTTCATCACTTCCACCAGCATGCGGCTGATTGGCTGTGATTGGTCGGTCGGTTGGCTGGTTACCGTGGGCGACCACCCCCCCTTGGATCCAGAATTCGTTTCCTGGCGGGTTTCCCTGCCCGGTTACCATGGTTACCACTGCAGGCCATTACCGCCGTGTGAATAAGAACATCATCTACCCCCGACCTGAAATAACCCCGCTGCAGGGGGGAGAGGGAGGAGGATGGGGCAACAGAACCAAGTCCACGGGGCTAACGTGGGAGGGTCGGGGTGGAAACAGGAAACAGGAGATTCAGCCTGAAGAGTCACCGAGACGCCGACAACAAAGACGGAAACCGACGAAGAAACAGGTTCAACCAGCATCCAGAACATCTACAGATGATCTAACCTGAGCTGCACACTCCTCTTATTATGGGATGCAAACCCACCGACTCTGACACCAGTCTGTAGTCCTTAGAGTCCAAGAAAAGTCTCCAGTCTTTACAGGGCAAGTCAAGTCTCAAGTCCTTGGACCACAACAACAATCTCAAGTTCAAGACAAGTCTGACGTTTTTAGAGGATGAGTCTCAAGCCTTAAGACGATAAAAGGGTCAAGTTCTGAGAGATAAGACTCATGTTTTTCGATAAAAATAAGTCTCAAGTCTTTGGGAGACAAGAAAAGATTCAAGACTGCAGTGCTTGGATGAGTCTAAAGTCATTACAAGAAAAGTCTTAAGTCTTCAGAGGACAAGTTACAAGTCTTTAACGTCCAAGACAAGTCTTGCCTGTATAGAGCCTCGAGTCTTTAGCGCACAAGTCCAGTTTCAAGTCTTTAAATGAAAGTCAAGTCTCAAACCTTTAGACAAGAAAAATCTGAAGTTTTTAGAGAAAAAGCCAAGTCTTGAATCCTCAGCAGAAAAGTTCCAAGTTCCTTCAGGAAGTCTTTAGAGGACCACATCAAACCTCAAGTCTTTATGTCAAAGTCAAATCTTAAGTCTAAGAGTCAGCACCAGTCAAGCCTCAAGAACAAGACAAGTCCTACATCTTCAGAGGACAAGTTCCAGTCAAGTCTTTATTAGACCACATCAGACCTCAATTCTACAGACAACAGGTCAGGTCTTTTGAACCCGAGATGAGTCTCCAGGTTTCAGACTGGAGGAGAACCTCACCGTGTGGATGCAGGGCAGCTCCTTGTTGAGTAACCACGGTAACGAGAGGCGTCCCTCTCCACGGTAACAGGACCGGATCCTCTCCCTCATGGCCAGGTTGATGTCGTGGAGGGTGAACAGGCAGAGCACCGTCTCTCTGGGCGGGTTGGACCGATTCTTCTGACCCTGAACCACAAAAAAAAAACACGAGTCTGAGCGCCGCTGCTTCTGAAGATCTCTGAGCTCCAGGAAACAAAGGAACAGCAGGTAACTCACCTGAGAGAAGACGACGAACAGGACGTCGTCGTCCTCGGACAGGCCGAGCGCCTGAGCCAGCCGCCGCCCCGGTTTCTGCTTGTAGGCGGCCTGGACCAGCCGGTACTCAACACCGTCCTTGGTGCAGCCCAGAGGGAACTCCACGTAGGAGTAGAACTCGGTGTCGTTAGAACACATCCGGACGATCTTGGAGGTGAAGAACTTTTCTCCACCGGCATCCATCTGCGTCAGCTGCGTGTCGAGCTGCAGCGTCAGGAAGTAGACGTAGGTTCGGCTGGAGAATCCGTAGACGTAGTAGATGTCGAAGGCCGGGTACAGCGACAGCGTGTCGGACGGGATCTTGATCTGCGAGGAGACGAACTCGTCCTGGTAAACCAGCGAGAACATGTTGACGCTCTCCTCGTCCGCCACCAGCTTCCTGCTGGACAGCGTGGGGAAATACTCCGACTTCCCGTCGATGGCGGCGCCGATAAACAGCCGGCTGCTGCCTTTCACCGGCTTTTTCCTCTTCGGGTCGGCCGTCCAGTCGTCCTCACCAACAACCACACCTGCAGAGGAGACAACAGTCAAGACAAAGAACGGATCAAACAGCTCAAACCAACCAATAACTGATCTGATCTACGGTGGTTCCTCACTCTGACTGGTCGAGGCAGACGTCCGCTCTCCCTGGTTCTGGTTCTGGTCCAGTTGCAGGATATTTCTCTCCTTTTTTCTACATATCTTATTTAAAAATTCTCCAGAAATAATGCCTTCTCAGAACACGTTTCTTTAAAAAACTAAAAATTCTGGGCTCCTGAGCAAAAACCACGAGGCCAAAGCTTTTAATTACAGGGGGCCTCGGTTTACGACGTCCTCGACCTACAGCGTTTCATCGTTACATCAGAATTGCTTATGTGGAACGAGTTGACGAGTGGGGCGGATGAATACAGTGCTATCAGACAGCTTTGTTTCCATTCTCTGGTTGTACTCCACCTTGGATTGTGCTACATTCACTAACTTTTTGTCCTTCATTATGACTCCCAGCGTAAGTCAGACTCTTCTGATGCTGGAAGAAAAGGAAAGCCCTCTCCATGGAAGTGAAGTTAGAATAAAACGCTCAGAACAGGGCGAACTGATCAATATCGTGATGCATGTAACGGCTTTGTTTACATTTTCGCTGGAGTTCCGTCTTACGGCGAAAATTGACTTATGTCAGGAACGGAACTCCGACATAAGTCGAGGACCCCCTGTACTTTGCTTTTGGCCTCAGTTTTGTCTCATAGGTCACAAAACAGGTATTTTTGTTTTCACAGTCAATAATGTGCAAAGCAAAGTACAAACAAATGCTCAGTAAACAGCAGCCAAAGTAAACACGGACATTTGGTAAATAGAGCTGCAGTACTTTGGACTTTTAAACTGTAGAGATGCAGGACTTCAGCAGCGAAAAATGAGCATATAGTGAGGAAAAATGTGGCAGAAGCAAAAACCTTCCAGCACAAACAGCATATATTATATTATGTATGTATTCACTGTTCAATCAGTAAAGGATTTGATTTAAATCCCTCAGAAAGAAATCAAATCACTGAAGCTAAAGACGCTCAGACTTCTGTTTCGTGTTTAAATGAAAGTAAATGAGATCCACTGTGTTCTGTCGCTTCACCTGCTGCCCAGAAATAAAACATCAATGCTCTGATTTCACCTTTTTGGAGTTTCGCTTGTGAATCGAAATGAAAACTGAGCAGCTGTAGGTTATAAAAGCTGCAGGACGGATGTCGCTCAGTAAAAAGGGTTTTACTGTCACTGAGGCTGTTCCACTGAATTAAATCACACTTTTATCAGCGGCATCTGAGCAGAGAAAATGTTCCAGCGCGATGAATGAAGCAGAGAAAACACAGAATGCCGTTCTGCTGCTGCTTGGTCATGACAGTCGTCATTCAGGGGTTTTGTTCAAACCAAAAACTGCAGCTGCTGATCTTAGAATAAAAACCTGCTAAATATTTTGACATGTCGGCTCTTGATTGACGTCAGCAGGTTGAAATGTTTCTGCAGAACAAAGTGGAAATGCTGCAGCCTGTTGGTGAATAATATCAGCTCTGGATCTGCTGATGTTTCGTTTTAACGTTCAGACAAACACCAGTGGATTCATATTTAATCATCTAAGATCTTCAGGGAGAAACAGCCGGGCAGCTTCACAACATCAATTACCAGCATTTTTAATTAGGCCATCAGCTATGAGCTAAACTCTGCAGCTTCTATAAGAAAACTCAGATTTTCCAACAGTTTTGGGATTAACGGTGGTTGGTATGTTCAACAGCTGCTTGTTCAAAACAACTTCTGTTTAAAAATCTAGAAATTACAAACCCTCAGAGCTGACCTTAGCCCTCTTGGTTTGTGGATTTCTGCCTTTAATCTGGTAATCTGCTGTCAAATATTATTAAAAAAGTGACTCAGAACACCCTCAGGGTTCAGTATTATTACCGTAGCATGAAAGCTAGATGCAGGGAATCTGGCTAGCTTAGCATCAAGAGTAAAAAATACACATTTAAACAATCCTCAAGCTGTTTGATTTACATTTTGTTAGCTAACAAAGTTGTCAACGATGCATCCAGCTGTGAGCTCGACCTGTGATTTAAGACAGCAGGCTTTGTGCTAAGCTAGGCTAAAAACACACTAGAGGAAATGTTAAATGTCATAGTTAGCTTTGATTGACAGTTAGCTATACAAACTATTCCTGGAATGACTGTTAACTTTGGATAGCAGTTAGCTTTGGTTAGCAGCTCAGGAATAGTTAAAACAACAAGCTTAACCAAAACTAAAACTAGCATCCTTTTACATCAGCTACCTGTTAACTAAAGCAAATTTTAAGTACTTGACTGATAACAAAAACTTAACCAACATTAACTTTAATTCCTGGGATGGTTGGAAAAGTTAGCGGTTAATCATTGCTAACTTTAATTACTAGATTGGTGGCGAAAATAAACACATGACCAAAGCTAACTTTAATAAAATTAGCATTGATTAACCGCTAGCTTTTCCAACCATCCTAGGAACTAAAGTTAGCGTTGTTTAACAGTTAGTTTTTGTTATCAGTCAAGTAATTAAAATTTGCCTTCATTAGCAGGCAGCTTTTGTAAAGGAATGCTAGTTTTCATTTTTGTAAAGCTTATTATCTTGTGAAAACTGAATTCAACAAATGCGACGATGCTAATACCAGACACTCCTTTTACATTTCAGTTCCAGTGTTTATAGCTGTCTTTGTGCTAAGCTAGGCTAATCGTATCCTGGGCATGCCAGGTAAAACTAATTTGAGTGAAGATTTCTGAAAACCAACATTAGCTTCACCTAGCAGTTAGCAGTTAGCTGGATGATAATTAATGTTTAAATATGATTTAGGACGTTTTCTTTTGTAAAGTTTGGTTCTTTCTCTGGTGTTTCTACCTGTCCAGGTGTATGTGGCCTCGCCCCCTTCCACAGCCCAGCTCACCTGCCATCCCATCAGCCTCTCTGGCTCCGGACAGGTAATGCTCTTTGCGGTGATGCGGCTCTCCCAGTTTGAAGAGATCCTCCAGTCTGAGGAACTGGCAGACGCCCTGCCAGATGGAACCACAGGCCACCAGTCTGTTCCCAGTATAATCCACCAGTAAGAGCTTATTCACGTTATCGGACGACTCCAGTCTGAGGGGAGGAGCAAACACACAGGTGAGGCGTTAGACAGGTGAGTAGACAGGTAAATATGTCGCCTCAGAGTCAGGTGAGAAGACAGACAAGTAACCAGCAAAACCAATCCGCACCCAGACAGACAGGTGAGTTAGCAGACAGACAGTAGTTAACAAACCAGTGAGACAGACAGGTGCAGACAGCTGCTTAAGACAGGTGTAGAAGGCCAAATGAGACAGGTGTAGGCAGACAGGTGAGATAAAAATAGACAGGTGTAGTGAGATACATGAGAGAGGTGAAGACAGAAAGTTGTGCACACGTCACACAGGTGAGAGAGACAGGTAAAGACGTATAGATACGCAGGTGAGACAGCTAAAAGAGGTGGGACAGGTGTAATCAAGTTGATGAGACGAGTGGAGATACAGGTAAACAGGTGTACAGAGATATGTCATAGAGGTGAGACAGGTAAAGACAGACAGGTGTGTACAGGTGAGACATGTTTAGACAGGTGAGACAGATGTGGACAGACATATAGACAAGTGTGCACAGGTCAGTCAGGTGTAGACACATGTATAGATAGGAATGGACAGGAGAGACAGGTGTGTTCAGACCGGTGAGCGCAGGCCCTGACGCTGGGCGGAGGGTAACACTTGGCGTTGTCCTCCACCGGTCCGGTCATGTGACTCCTCAGCTCCGTCAGATTGGCCGACAGCTTCAGCACTCGGTTGACGGCGCCGACGAACACCTCACCTGTCCTCCGGTGGACGGTCAGATGGGTCAGGGAGGTGTCGAAGGCCCGGTACACAACCCGACCCGCCGCCGAGGGGGGAGGAGGAACAGCCGGGGCAGAGAGGAGGGGGGAGGAGAGGAGGGAGATGAAGAGAAGGAGGAGGAGAGGTGAGGAAGAGGAGGAGCGGAGCATGATGGACAGAAAACGGAAGAGGAGGAGGAGGAGGAGAGGATGGAGGGACAGAGGAGGAGAGGAGGGGAGGAGGAGGAGAGAAGAGCTGGATGCAGGTCTGATGAAGAGTCGGATTCACTGGAACATGGCTGCAGGGAGACAGAAACACAGTCAGAATTCCATTGACAATCTGTCCGATTTAAAGTTTCTCTTGGCCTAACGGTCAAACTCAGGGGGACATGACTGCAGAGAGACAAAGACAAAACCCATTCAGATCTCCATTTATAATCTGTCTAATTTTAAGATTTATTTAACATAGCTGCCAGTCACAGAGAGACGGACAAAAACACAGTCAGCAGTCCATTTGGAATCTGTCCAAGTTTCATTTTCCTGCAGTTGAACGGTCTCAGTGGTGGGAAAAAAATGACTGCAGAGAGACAGAATACATTCAGAACTCCATTTAGAATCTGTCTAATTTTAAGTTAATCAGTCAGCTTTAGTGGGGCAAGACTGCGGAGAGACGGCGACAAAAAAAAAAAATTCAAAACTCCATAGACAATACCTCTAATTTTAGGTTTCCTTCAGCAGAACAGGTAGCCCAATGAGACATGGCTACAAAGACACCAAAACACATTCAGAACTACAAAGAGAATCTGGCTGATTTTAAGCTTTATCTTTATCCATCCATCTTGAAATGTAGTCAGGAGAACCGTTCTGGAAACACATGTCGTTACGTCACGTAATCACTCACAGGTTTCACAAAGGATAACGTTAGCTGCTTTAGGCTAATATAGCAACTAATGTTATCTTGCTTCCAGGTTAATGTAACAGCTTGCATCACACTGTTTAAGCTAAAGTTATCTAGTGTAGGCTAATGAAGCAGCTAACATCATCTTGTTTGGACTGGCATAGCGGCTAATGTTATCTTACGAAGGCAAGCTGGCATATTTTATTAAGCTAGTGTAGTAGTTTATGCTATCTCGTTCGGCTAATGGAATGGCTAACATTGTTTTAGTTAGACAGATGTAGCAGCTACCATGAGATTGTGTAGTTCAATGCTACATTGTTCAATGTGATGCAGTGGCTAATGTTATTTTATTTAGGCTAATGTAGCAGCTAACAGATTGTTCAGATTGATGTTATCTTGTTTTGGCTAATATAGTGGCAAACACTATCTTGTTTAGGGTAAGTTGCATTATTTTATTTAAGCTAAATTAGCAGCTTATGCTATGTTGTTTAGAATTATGTAGCAGCTAACAGGTTGTTCAGACTGATGTTATCTTGTTTCAGCTATTACAGTGGCTAACATTAGCTTGTTTAGAATTATGTAGCAGCTAACAGATTATTCAGTCTGATGTTATCTTGTTTTGGTTAATGTAGTAGCTTACTTTCAGTTTTTTATCATGTTTAGGCTAGCTAACATTATTGTATTGAATTAAAGTAGCAGCCTATGTTTTCTTGTTTAGATTTACGTAGCAGCTAACATTAGATCATTCTGACTGACTTTTTTTTGGCTAACGTAGCAGCTTATTTTAAGTTGTTTTGGCTAATGTAGTAGCTAATATGTATTATCTTGGTTAGGCTAGTTAACATTATTTTATTGAATTAAAGTAGCAGCCTATGTTTTCTTGTTTAGATTTACGTAGCAGCTAACATTAGATCATTCTGACTGACTTTTTTTTGGCTAACGTAGCAGCTTATTTTAAGTTGTTTTGGCTAATGTAGTAGCTAATATGTATTATCTTGGTTAGGCTAGTTAACATTATTTTATTGAATTAAAGTAGCAGCTTATGTTTTCTTGTTTAGATTTACGTAGCAGCTAACATTAGATCATTCTGACATTTTGTTTTGGCTAATGTAGCAGCTTATTTTAAGTTGTTTTGGCTAATGTAGTAGCTAATATGTATTATCTTGGTTAGGCTAGTTAACATTATTTTATTGAATTAAAGTAGCAGCTTATGTTTTCTTGTTTAGATTTACGTAGCAGCTAACATTAGATCATTCTGACATTATTTTGTTTTGGCTAATGTAGCAGCTTATTTTAAGTTGTCTTGGCTAATGTAGTAGCTAATATGTATTATCTTGGTTAGGCTAGTTAACATTATTTTATTTAAGCTAAGGTAGTAGCTTATGCTATCCTGTTCATAATAAAATAGCAGCTAACATCAGTTTGTTTAGACTGACGTAATCTTGTTTGGGCTATTGTAGTGGCTAATATTACCTTAATTAAGCTAAAGTAGCAGCTTACACTAGCTTGGTTCCTCTGAACTGAGCTAACCAGCTGCTAACCAATCACATCTATTGATTATCCCAATAACTGAAGTCCATTAAATACGTTTTTAAACTAAAAAAATAGAATTATTTCATTATTCTTCAGTCTGATGGAGAACGTTAAAGCTACAGACGGTTTGATTTACCAGAAACAGAGACGTGTGTTAGCGTGTTAGTGTGTGTGTAACAGTGTGTGTTATTGTGTGTAACAGTGTGTGTGATGTTCAGATAGGGCTATTGATCTGTTTCCGTCTGTCTTCTCACTGATTCTCTCACAAAGCTTCAGCAGCTCCAGTAACACTGATGGAAACTTCACGGATGCTGCAGCCGACAGCTCCGATAACACACACACGCACACACACAGCTGTAAATGCCTCCACAGTTTAATCTACAGACGCGTCGACACAAAATGGAGGATGTTCTTCCTCCGACAGCGCTCGTGGTTACAGGATTAAAACACATCAATGACAACGACGCACAAAGAATAACAGAAAATGTACACAAACGCCTAGAGACGCCAAACATCCACAAAGACACACAAAATAACGTAAATTAAGCCCAACACAAACACACGCAAAATGACAACAAAAAACACACAAAATAGAAACAAAGAGACACAAAATGACCTCAAAACAACTACAAAGACACACAAAACGACTACACAGATGCACAATATAACCCAGCGCTCGATTTAGACGGTCGCCAGGTCACCATTCGCGACTAAAAACGTCGCAAATGGTGACCTGGCGACCGTCTAAATCGTGCGCTCGATCGAGCTGAACCGCCTATCATGTTTTCTTCATGGAGGCAGCCACTTTGTATGATGTCATCAACCTCCCATGATTCCCGGCGCTCGCGGCGACCTGGTGACCGTCTAAATTGAGCACTGACAACCAGAGACACAAAACAACCACAAAAATGAACAAAATTACCACAAAGAGACATAAAGTAACCACAAAGAGATTAAAAAAATGACCACAAATACTCACAAAATGACCACAAAGACATTTGAAAATACTAGACAAAATTAGACACAAAATTAAGACTAAGACACACAAAATGACAACGTAAAACGCACAGAATAACAAAAAATTTACACAGAATGGCCATAAACACAAAAAAACCCCACAATGACGCACAAAAAACAAAAAATATGCAGATATCAACCACCAAAAGATAGAAAATGACGACAAATATGGAAAAAATGATCACAAAGAGATTCAAATGACAACGTGAAGAGCACAGAATAACACAAATGTACACAAAACCATGAAAAAGAGACACAAAAAGATGCAGAAATCAACTACAGAGACACAAAATGACGAGAAAGCCACACAAGACAACCACAAAAAGACATAAAATGACCATTAAGAAAAACAGAATGGACATAAAGAGACACAAAATGACAACAAAGGTACACAAAATACAAAACAAGAATAAGACACACAAACATTCCTCCAGCTGGAGCTCCTGGTTTTAATCAAAATGTGAGAAGACGAGACGCTGAAGGTAGAAACTAAGAAGTGGATCTTTTTCAGAACAGAACCGTCTCCTGGATCATCAGCCAGTCTGTTCAGAGAAAGTTAAACAAAGAGACACAAAACTACAGCAAAGAGATGCACAATGACCACAAAGAGAAACAAAGACAGACAGAAAGACACACTGAAAGCACACAACAGGGAGACAACAGGAACCATTAGGAGACAAAACAAGACGACATGGTCATTAATATCCCCCGCCACATGTGATGTCTATGAGTCTATATCCAAAACAGTGATCAAGGGCCATAACTCTGTTAAATATTATCGCACAGGTCTCATTTTCGAACTTGATCAAGGTGTCCATGGTGTCAAGCTACACACTAAATTTCGTAATCCTAGCTGTAATAGTTTCCGAGAAAAGCTGTCCCCTTCATCTCGGACCCACGGACGGACGGACGGAGGCCAAACCTATATCCCCCTTTTCCATTTCGCGGAGGTGGGGGATAAAAAGACACAAAATTACCTCTGAGACACAAAACGAACTGTAGACACACAACAGGGAGACAAAACTAAATGAAAAGACGCACGAAGCTACACAAAATGACCACAAAGAGACACAAAAGTACAGCAAAGAGACGCACAACGAATACGAAGAGACACAAAGAGAGACAGAAAGACCTCAGACACAAAACACACTGAAAACACACAACAGGGAGACAAAACTGAATGAAAAGACGCACAAAGATATACAAAAAGATCACAAAGAGACGACAGACACAAAATTACAGCAAAGAAGAAGAACGTCTTTCTTGTCATCATACAGCTATCACATGCTATCGTACTGATGGGGAAGCTGCCATGAAGGCGCTAACCACGACCCATCAGGAGCACTTAGGGGTTCAGCGTCTTCTCAGGGACACCTCGACATGAGCTCAACGGGCCAAAGATCGAACCAGCGACCCTCAAGTTACAAGACGGCCACTCTACCCACTGAGCCATGTCGCCCTGAAAAAGACCACTGGTGGGTCTTGAACCTGGTACCTTCCACTGGGTCGTCTCTCTTCTTACCCACTGGACTACAGATACAGAAGAGATGCACAACAAGCACTAGGAGACACAAAAAGACACAGAATGACCTCTGAGACACAAAACGCACTGTAGACACACAACAGGGAGACAAAACTAAATGAAAAGACGCACAAAATGATCACAAAGAGACGACAAAGAGGCAAAACTACATCTAAAGAGAGAAAACAAACAAATATTTGGGTGACCATAAAAAGACACAATACAACCACAAAGACGCAGAAAACCCCAACAAAGAGACTCAGATGTGATCACAGCAGCAGAGTGAATGCAAACTGGAGGTTTAGAGAAAATATTTCACAAAAAAATGTGCTTAAATTTGGATTAAATTAAAATAAAATGTTAAAATAAATTACTAACAAATGAGCTCAACAGAAACTAAAACCAGATTCAGGTCAGAAACCGTGGAGTCGAAGAAGATTTACAATAAAACGGCCAGAAATCAGATGACAGGAGCAGAAATGAGCTGATATTTTAGATTTATCTGAATTCATTCTTTGTTTTTGCTGCTTTCAGCTCCAAAAACTTTAAAGTTTGCTGTTTTTGTTGTTGTAAATGATAAAAAAATGAATATTTCTGTGCTTTTTACTGTTCCTTGGATTAAATAACTGTTTAGTTTCTAACATTTTTCAGACTAAATGATGAAAATGTAAAATTTAGAGCTGATAAATGTGATTTCACAAGAAAACAGCTGATTTCAGATGAAGTTCAGTGAAGCTAAATTCCAACACCTGCTGATAAATTAACTCACATGAACAGAAACGGTCTCATTTTTGGATCATTTCTATCTTTAAATTGTAATTTTAAGAGATTTTAAAACAAAAACCACCAAATTCTGCAGGTTTTAGCTCCAAACCTTTGAAATGTTTTCTTTGTTTTCTGAGGTAATAAACTGAACATTAGACTGTCGGTTGGATTAAAAACAGTTTTAAGGTTCATTTGGTTTCAGAAAACAATAAAAGAATTTACTTTTCAGCGTTTCACAAACGAAATGAGAAATATAGGAAAAACAGAACAAGTCATTACAGTGACAGGACATAAAACTTTATTCTAATCCATCTCAACGCTTTGATAAATTAAATGATATCAACAGAAATGATCCAATATTTAACAACTTTTCATCAAAAACACCAAAATCCTGCCGGGTTGAGCTCCTTCAGTTTTAGAATCTGATGTTTTTCTTGTTAAAATGTTGAAGATTTGATGTTTTTCTTTGTTTTATGAAAGAGATGCTCTAATTTTGTATCTTTTTAACCATTTTTCATCAAAAATGTCAACAATTTGCAGTTTTCAGATGTTAAAATGTTGAAGATTTGATGTTTTTCTTTGCTTTAAATGATAATATTCACTGAATATTTGTGCGCTTTTTACTGTTTATCGACTAAAATGATCATTTTTAGGTAAAAGAGGCTTCAGAAAACTGTGAGGAATTTTATTTTAGGACTAAATGATGAATAAAACAAATAATGAGCAGATTAATGGAAGAACAGAAGATAAATCAGAGGATCACTGATGAATATTGCTATTATTATCACTAATTATTATTATTTCTCCAGTAAACCTGAAGCTGCTTCTGACTAAACAGGAATTAAAACATCAGAAGAAGAAAAAGTTTTTTTTTTTTCAGCAGCAAAACGAGACGCTGGACGGACGATAATAAAGTTATTACTCCAACGGACAGGAAGCCAAGACAACAATTAACCCTGTGACACACACACACAATATAACACACACACACACACACACACACACACACACACACACACACACACACACACACACACACAATATAACACACACACACAAAGAGGCAGTGAAAGATCAGCACATTAGTTAATTAGCTGCTGAGGGGAGGTCGACAGATGGACCAGTGTGTGTGTGTGTGTGTGTGTGTGTGTGTGTGTGTGTGTTATAGTGTGTGTGTTCAGACAGCTGGGCAGACAGAGGACACAGATAGAGTTTCTCTAACTGGACGATCATTTCAACAGAGGATCCATCACCCAGAAACACCGTCTGAGAGGACAACCGGAGCGAGAATAGAATGTTAGCGCACAAAAAACACACTAAAGTGTCAATAATCTAAATACAAATGCACAAAATCATCAATAATCTAATATTAACGCACAAAAAACACACTAAAGTATCAATAATCTAAATATGAATGCACAAAATCATCAATAATCTAATATTAACGCACAAAAAACACACTAAAGTATCAATAATCTAAATATGAATGCACAAAATCATCAATAATCTAATATTAACGCACAAAAAACACACTAAAGTATCAATAATCTAAATATGAATGCACAAAATCATCAATAATCTAATATTAGCGCACAAAAAACACACTAAAGTGTCAATAATCTAAATACAAATGCACAAAATCATCAATAATCTAATATTAACGCACAAAAAACACACTAAAGTATCAATAATCTAAATATGAATGCACAAAATCATCAATAATCTAATATTAACGCACAAAAAACACACTAAAGTATCAATAATCTAAATACGAATGCACAAAATCATCAATAATCTAATATTAGCGCACAAAAAACACACTAAAGTGTCAATAATCTAAATACAAATGCACAAAATCATCAATAATCTAATATTAACGCACAAAAAACACACTAAAGTATCAATAATCTAAATATGAATGCACAAAATCATCAATAATCTAATATTAACGCACAAAAAACACACTAAAGTATCAATAATCTAAATATGAATGCACAAAATCATCAATAATCTAATATTAACGCACAAAAAACACACTAAAGTATCAATAATCTAAATATGAATGCACAAAATCATCAATAATCTAATATTAACGCACAAAAAACACACAAGGGTGTCAATAATCTAAATACAAATGCACAAAATCATCAATAATCTAATATTAACGCACAAAAAACACACTAAAGTATCAATAATCTAAATACGAATGCACAAAATCATCAATAATCTAATATTAACGCACAAAAAACACACAAGGGTGTCAATAATCTAAATACGAATGCACAAAATCATCAATAATCTAATATTAACGCACAAAAAACACACAAGGGTGTCAATAATCTAAATACGAATGCACAAAATCATCAATAATCTAATATTAACGCACAAAAAACACACTAAAGTATCAATAATCTAAATACGAATGCACAAAATCATCAATAATCTAATATTAACGCACAAAAAACACAAAAGTGTCAATATTCTGGATACTGATGCTCAAAATCTGGATATTAACACACGAAATTGTAAATAATCTGTATATTAACACGTGAAACCATCAGCAATCTGAATATTAATGTTCAAATGTGTCAATAATCTGGATATAAACACACAAATCATAAATAATCTGGATATAAACATAAAATCATTACTAACTGGAATATTAGCCCTCTAAAGTATCAATCATCTGGATTTAAAGGCACAAAATCATCAAAAACACACAAAAATATCAATGACCTTGACATTACAGTACCAAAAGTCTAAATATTTCCTCACAAAAGTGTCAACAAGATACATATTAAACCACAACTACGCCAAAAACCTGAATGTTAACGCACAAAATTGTTAAAAACGTTGATAATGAGCAAGGTACAAAACAACACATTAAAGTCTAAACAAGAACCAACAGATGCAAAAATATTAAATGAAGACAAAAAACGACGAGAAACAGACGGAAAAGAACAAAAAGTAAAATACAAAACAAGTAAGAAACGCAAAAGCAGACGTTAAAGCCTTAAATGACAACCAAAAGATGCAAAACAACAACTAAAGGTGGAAAAGGACGAGTAAGACACAGCCAAGAACTAAAAAGTGAAAAACATGTAAATGAAGACAAAAGGACAACTAAGAAATTCTAAAAGAAGAAATCAAAGGCCTAAAACCACAACTAAGAGGGTTAAAGTAACGATTAAAAGATGCAAAATGACAAAAAATAAGTCAGAATAACGAGGAAGAGATGCAAAAAAGTCTTTAAACAGGAACTAAAAGATCCAAAACAATGAATTAAAGACAGAAGACGACAAGTAAGACACGGAAAAGAAGAACTTAAACTAAAATACAAAACAACTACAAAAGAATTCAAGCAACTGAAAGATGCACAACAATGAATTAAAGACAAAATGATGAGGAAGAGATGCAAAAAAAGTCTTTAAATGGCAATTAAATGATGCAAAAGGAGGAAAATGACAAATCAGACATAAAAGAGCATACTACTGTCTTTAAACAACAACAAAAAGATGAAAAACATCAAATTAAAAGGGGAAAATGATGATTAATACATGTAAAAGAAGTAAAAGATGAAAAATGTCTAAAAGACAGAATGAAACTAAGAGATGCAAAAGAAAAGTAAACATCAAAAAATGATTCAAAATGAGGAAAACAACAAGTATGACACTTCAAAGATCAACTAGTCGATGAAAAACAAAGTTAAAGACAAAATGACAACCAAGAAAAGCAAAAGAACGTTTTAAACCCTAAAACAACTAAAAGACGCAACAAGTTAAAAACCAAATCGAAGCTGAAAACGTCTAAACGATTTTCTGTTAAACATACCGTCTGCTTCCCTTCACTGAATCTGTTTAGTCACTGCTGAAGTCTGAGAAATAAAATGTTTAATATTAATGAAAATAAAAGCAGCAAACATCCGACTCTTATCTCCACCAGACCATCAGACCACCAGCAGGAAGCTGCAGAACAACGAGGCTTTGTTGGGAGTTTATTGGAGCCTGAGACTCACTCTGTCTGGGGGAGGACGAGGAGGAGGAGGAAGATGTAACGGAACCTGCTGCCTGTCCCAGTACCGTCCCCGTAACGTCCCTGTAATGCCCCAGTAACGTCCCCGTAACGTCCCTGTAATGCCCCAGTAACATCCCTGTAACGTCCCTGTAACGTCCCTGTAATGCCCCAGTAACATCCCCGTAACGTCCCCGTAATGCCCCAGTAACGTCCCTGTAACGTCCCTGTAACGTCCCTGTAACGTCCCTGTAACGTCCCTGTAACGCCCCCGTAACGTCCCCGTAATGCCCCAGTAACGTCCCTGTAACGTCCCTGTAACATCCCCGTAACGTCCCCGTAATGCCCCAGTAACGTCCCTGTAACGTCCCTGTAACGTCCCTGTAATGCCCCTGTAACGTCCCTGTAACGTCCCTGTAACGCCCCAGTAAAGTCCCTGTAATGTCCCAGTTTATCTTCATTGACTTTCTCAGCTTCAGAAACGATGATTTACTCAGAAAAACTGACTAAATGAGACTAAAAGACGTTTTTACAGCAGAAATTTTAATGATGGGCTAAATTAAACGACTAATAGAACGATGAAACCTGGAGTCAGAAGCTTTTTACAAACGTCTCCCTGGTTCACTGAAAGGTTGGATTCATTTATTGTATATTTCTTGTAGAAAATGAACAACTGAATGTTTAAATCTACATTTTATTCTTCAAAGTTAAAGCTCTGATATAAACTGTTTATTTTCTGGTGCTTTTCAAACTTTTACATAAACTCAATATTTTGATTTTCAATTGCAATATTAGAAAATGTTTATTTTATATACTGTTCTTAACGGTACTGTGTCACATTTTGTTTATTAAATACACCAGGAAAGTTTCTCATGATACAAAGATTTACTTTAAACAAGCGTCTCATTGACACTAAAGCAGCAGCAAAGACGTTTATTTAATAAATACACCAACTTATCCTGTTAGAACGATAAAAGCTGAACAATGACAGAAAATGACGACGAAAAACAACAAATTAAAGACAGAAAATGAGGACTAAAAGATGTAAAACTGATTTATAGACAAAACTTTTCACTTCACATATTTCCTCTTCACCACTCAGATTTATGAGAAAGTTTCTCCTTAAATCATTTTTATTGTCGGGTTGTTTCTTTAAACAAGCGTCTTGTTGTGAGTGAAGCAGCGCCGAGTATTTATGAGAACAATAAAACAACTTATCCTGTTATGATGAGAAAAACTGGAGAAGTTCACATGTTTACGTAGAAAACGATGTGAAAAAGATTCTATTTAACTGAATCATGCTCAGTTTAATTCACACGTTAAAACTTTATTATGACATCGTCTCCTGAAAACATCACAGAATGAACCCAGAAAACCCATAAAAGCTAAAAAAAACAAAAACGTGTGAGAGTGTAGATAAGAGATGGAATCAAAGATGGAGGTCACAGGAGGAAGAATCAGCTGTTTTACTGAAGACTTTCTGCTATTAAACCAACACAATCAAGAAAAGATTTCAGAATATTTATGATTTATTCACACGAGAAATGATGTAAAATCTTTAAAACTTCACCCAACAGGCAGCGACTCGACGCTAAATCACATTTTTTTTAAAAAGGTCTGCTTGGTGCGTTTCAGGCGTTAAAACCCTCTGATCCAAACATATTGTGAATTTTCCCAACAGAAACAAACTACTGAAGAGAAAAATCAAAACCCTGAAGCGACAAACCTCCTGTCAGCGAGACGAACGACTTTTCTCACAACAACATTTAACTGAGACAGAAAACCGTCAACAACAACCAACAGGACGGTGAAGTCAGCACCAATAAACCAGAATATTCCCAAAAAACAAACTACTAACAGACGTAAAGCAACTACAGAGAAACCAAACGACTAATGAAGGAATAAAATGAAAACAAGTTCAGCTAAAAACGACTACAAAAGCAGAAAAGTGACGACAAAGAGACACAGAACAACTTCAAGAAACACAATGACCACTGAGAGACACAACGTCAGAACAAAGACGGAAAATGACTGAAAGGACACAAAAGAATCATTAAAGGTGAAAAACAACGATTAAAAGATACAGAGCTAGCACAAGAACACATAAAACACTCAGAAAAAATGCAAAAAGACAAGAAAATAACAAAAAACATGACAATGAGCTGCAAATAAAATACAAAAAAATGCAAATTAAGGACAAAATGACAATGAAAAGACACAAAACAATCACTAAGAGACCCAACATTACTTCAAACATACAGAAAGTGATGACTAATAAATGCAAAATAACAAAAGACACAGAACGACAACGAAAGGACATAAAAATCAATATAAAGATCTTCTACTACTGCAAAGAATCAAGGACAAGATGCAAAATTAGGTCACTGTGAGAAAAAAAAAAGCCACAAAAAGACACAAAAGAAGTACTGGGAGATGAAAAATGATGGAAAATATGAAAAAAAAGACCCAGAACTGCAACAAAATGACAAAAAATGTGCAAAACGACTGAATAGAGCTGCAAATAAATAAACAAAATACACAAAACGACAACTAAGAGCCGGAAATAAACCAAATAAAACAGAAAAACTGAGACAAAGAGCTGCTCAGTTGTAGTTTTTTGTCTGTAATAATTAAATAAATGCTACTTTTCCTCCTCTAAGCTGCTCAGTTGTAGTTTTTTTGTCTGTAATAATTAAATAAATGCTACTTCTCCTCCTCTAAGCTGCTCGGCGATCAGTGTTGGTTCAACAGCACAGATCTGATTCTCCATAATCACAGAAACACTCCGACTGCTGCTCTGTAATTACAAACCGCTGCTATTAACGGCAGCAGCGGCCCCTTCACTGCCCTCCGTAAATCTGAACTCCGTCTGGAGGCCCAGACGACGCTGATAATTACACAACGAGGCAGCAGGAAGAAGGAATAACGTCCACAACACCAGAATCCTCCAGGTTAAACTGAACCACAAACCAAACATTATGACATTTATGAGCATAAAACTAAGATTTATAACAACAGACTTGCAGCAAAGCATCTACAAATCATTTACATTTAACAGAAAGGGTCCCAAAACGGTGAAATCCATTTATTTTGTTCAACCAACAGGTGAAAAGCAACAAATCTTCACATTTAAGAATCTAAAACCAGGAAAATTTTGGGAGTTCTGCTCTAAAAATTACACTTTGGCTTGAAATCTGCAATAAAATGTAAGAAAATAGTTGTTAAAGAAAACACCTTATTACTGCTTTAATGCTTTTATTTGTTCAACCAGCAGCTCAAACCTCAAATATATTCACTTTACCGTCATTTAAACAAGTGAAATTCAGCAAATCCTCACATTTAAGAGTCTGAAATGAGAAAAACTTTGGTATTTTTGCTCTAAAAATTACATTTTGGCTTGAAATCTGAAGTTTTTTCACTCATTTTTAAAATGACTCATTTTGGGAGAAAATAAAGTGTTAAATAACTGAACTCTGTTCACTGCAGCTGTTTTAATATTAAAATATTCATTTGTGATTTTCTCTAAGTGAAATCATCAAACATTTTTGAGTATATTCGCTTTAAAGAAATCACAAAAATGATCATTTCAGTGTTAAAATAATGAGTTTTTTGTTGTTGATGAATTAACTGACTGTCTGCAGCTCTCCAACACTTTGTCTGAAATAAACGTTTTATTTTGTCTGTTGGAGGTGAAACCTGCTAAATTTGACATATTAAAGTGTTTGCTAACAGATTTAACAGTTTTTCTTTTGAGAAATTAGTTTTTTTTTTACTGTGATCTGGATTTAAACCTGATAAAACTCCTCCGCTGACATCGATGTCGAGCTCTCATCTCTGGAAAACGTTTGTGAACTCGACTGTTTGGATGTTCGGCGTCTCTGGTTTCCATCAGCTGATCCATTAAACACGAAAAACCAAATCAACCGCCGACATCAGGCAGTAATGAACCCAGTTTCCCTCTAATGAAATAATAGTTTGATGTGAGCGACCTCAGACCTCGTGGTAACAACACAACTAATAACACTACAACACACAATAGCACACACTGAGCTAATGGAGCTAAAACACTGAAGGCCGACAAACACACAGTCGCACAACAAACTACAAAACCACACAAACCTGCAAATATCTGGTTAAATGCTGAGTTAAAAAACGTCTCTGACCTTCTAACGTTGGAGTTAGAAAATATTCTCACACAAAAATGTTTGATTTCCATTCAAATATCTCACATTAGCAGAAACGACACAGCTAAAGCCATGTAAAGACAGCTAACTACAGAGCTAATGACAGCTAACGACACAGCTAAAGCCATGTAAAGACAGCTAACTACAGAGCTAATGACAGCTAACGACACAGCTAAAGCCATGTAAAGACAGCTAACTACAGAGCTAATGACAGCTAACGACACAGCTAAAGCCATGTAAAGACAGCTAACTACAGAGCTAATGACAGCTAACGACACAGCTAAAGTTGTAGAAAAGTGCTAACAACAAATCTAAAGCCACAGAAAAAAGCTAATGAAATGGCTAACTATGGTCTGTGTACTTCATGGCCATCCGTTTTCCAGATTGATATGGGTGAACGAAAAACGGGAACCCATCCGATTTTCGATTTCCGTTTGGATGAAGGTAAACGAAAAACGGGAAACAAGCCTTGTCCCGTTTTTCGTTTGGAAATCGAAAATCAAAAAACGGAAAACGAGCCTATATCTGATTTTCTACTGTGGGTTTATTTCACACAAGTCGGGAAATAAAATACAAACGTCATTCCCTTTCGTGTGTCTCGCTATGCCTTGGACAGTGCAGACAATGAGGATGAAATAATGTGTATCCCCTCATAACATGTTCTGGTAGATCCTCCTGTATTGTTATTTGTCTGTGTTGAGAGTTTCTGAATAAATGCTATGAAGTTCTGATGATGAACAGAGGGGGGATTTAACCAAAAACAAACAAAACAAAAACACCAATATCTGAAGATAAGATACCCTGGTGAAACTGAGTGTGGCAGTGTGATAAAATGCTCACAGTGGTGTTGATTTTACTGTATCAGAAGTTGGACAGATTGCTCTAAAGATTGAATTACGGCGCGTTTGAATCTAGTTCCCACCCAGAGGGTATTGAGCCTACGTTTAGTTAGCAGGGTGATCGCCTAGCAACATTACACTTTATTACAAAAGGGAGAAGGAAAAGACATTGTTGGGCAGCGCGATGAATACTATTAACTGAGCAACACGCCATGTATAGCAAAAGCATTTATTCAGACAGAAATGTCACGTGCTGCATTACCAAACGTGTTTGACAATCAAAGCATGATCGTAACAATCCACGTTTTGTTTTATTAATAATCTACGCTGATATCTAAACACAGGATTATAACTCCACCCTTCCGAATGCATGCGCGCTCCTGCGGCAGGGGATATAATTTCTATCGGGGGTAACTACTTTGGCACGACACCTGTCCAAGGCAAAGCGAGACACACGGAAGGGAATGACGTTTGTATTTTATTTTCCGACTTGTGTGAAATAAACCCACAGTAGAAAATCAGATATAGGCTCGTTTTCCGTTTTTTGATTTTCGATTTCCAAACGAAAAACGGGACACGGCTCATTTCCCGTTTTTCGTTTACCTTCATCCAAACGGAATTCGAAAATCGGATGGTTTCCCGTTTTTCCTTTACCCATATCAATCTGGAAAACGGATGGCCGTAAAGTACACGGACCAACTATGTAGCTAACATGATTCGAAAGACACTAACAATGCAGCTAAAGACAGCTAGTTACACAGTTAATGTGTAGCCAGCTTAATGACACTAACAATAAATCTCAGAACAAAAGCTAATGGCATGGCTAACTATGCAGCTAACATCCTTAGAAAGACACTAACAACGCGGCTAAAGACAGCTAGCTACACAGTTAATGTCATCGAAAAGCGCAAACAACAAATCTCAGAAAAAAAGCTAATGGCATGGCTAACTATGCAGCTAACATCCTGAGAAAGACACTAATAATACTGGTAAAGGCAGCTAGCTACACAGTTAATGTCACAGAAAAGTGCTAACAGCAAATCTAAAATCACAGGAAAAAAAAAACTAATGCCATGGCTAACAATGCAACCAACATCAAGCATAACAACAATATAGCTAAATTCAATTCAATTTTATGTATATAGCGCCAATTGCAGGCCAAATTGTCTCATGACGCTTTACAGAACCCATATTCCTGAACCCCCAGAACAGCCCTAAGGCAACAGCTAGCTAAACAGTTAATGTCATAAAACAAGGCTAACAACACAACAAAAGTCACAGAAAGAAGCTAATGGCAACAGTAGCGATGCAGTTAAAGTCATAGAAAGATGCTGACAACACAGCTAAAGACAGCAGTCAAAGTTAGAGGCTAACAATGCAGCTATGCACACAGCAAAAGATAGCAAACTACAAAGTTGGTCATAAAAAAGATTTGAAGAGCATAGCTAAAGACCGCTAACTAAACAGATAACAACACAACCAAAGTCACAGAAAGGCAGTAACAACACCACTAAAGACAGCTAGCTGTGCAGTTAATGCCACAGAAAGGTGCCGATAGCACAACTAAAGTCAGAATAAAGGATAATGCAAGGCTAACTACACAGCTAATATCCTTAAAAAGTCACTGACACACACACAACAAACAACACAGCTAAAGACAGCTAACCACACAGCTGAAAAGACAGAAGGAAGCTAATGAAACAGCCAACTACAGAGCTAAAGTACACAGAAATACAGTAACAACACAGCTAAAGACAAAATAAGCAGCAAATAACAGAGCTAACTGCCTCCTTTAAGTCATAGAAGGACTTTAGTAGCACAGATAAAGGCAACTAGCAACACAGGTAATGTCACAGAAAGGTGATAGCAATGTGGCTATAGTCTGAGGCTAATTACACAGCTAAGCATGCAGCAAAAAACCCAGCATATACAAAGCTAGTTCCAGCTAAAGTCATAGAAAGACGGTAATGACACATGTAAACACCGCTAAATTATGCAGATGAAGCAACAAAAAGTTGCAAACTTCACAAATAAAATCAAAGAAAAAGGAGAATTTCTCACCTAAAGCCACAGAAAGAAGCTAATTACACAGTTAAAGTCTGAGCACTAAATCTAAGTATAAGCTAGCTGCTGAGATAGCCAGATAGCCTTAGCCACACTTGTGATTTCTCCCTGTAAGATGAAAATATCTATTTAGTTTGGAGACATTTTGGTTCTTGAATTTGCAGCTAAATCAGACCATGATGGAGACTTTTAAAATATTGTTAAATTCCTGCTAAAGCTAGTTAGCTTAGCAGATCTCAGTAGCTGCCATCTCAGTGTTGCTGCTAATTTCATGCGATTCGGAGACTAAGCTGCCTTTAAATGATATAAATAAATGTACTAAAGTGTAAATAAATGCATTACATTGATTTCAGTATATATATTAATAATACTAAGACAGAAATAAACATTTCTATAAACTCCAGGCTGAATAATAATCAAACTGAAGCGACTTTTCCTGAACAAACCAGTTAAAATGACGACTAAGCAGTGTGTCATGTAGCTGCTCCATCCTGATTTATGCGAGTAAAATAATCAAACTAAAAACACCTAAAACCATAAAATGTGTTGTTTTCCAGCCTGAGAGCTTTAAAGCCGTTTAATCAGCCACTGCTTTCTGACTTTACAGCCTCGACACACTTTTATTCTTTTTCTTTTATCAGTCGGCCGTGAAATCCTGATGAAAAACATGTCGCCTGAGCAGAAAATAAGCAAAACCTCGCCGTGTAAAGCATGAAATATGACAGCCGGGAGGGGACAAACAGCAGCAGCTCATTAATAAAGGATAGGTAGGAAAACACTGGAACAGTAACGTTTAAACAGCATCAGGAGGAACAAACTCAGAACCTAAATGCCGTGATTATTATAATTTATGCGCTTTTCTCATTTTAGTGCACACTGAGTAGAATATTGGGATATAGTTCAGGGATTATTATTTATTTTTAGTATAATCAGGTGTTTCTTTCACTGAATGCTGCAACTAACAATTATTATAATCATGTTTGATTCAGCCGACTATTTCCTGGATGAGTCAATAAGTGGATCATTCTAGAAATGGAGGACATCTGGGCTTCTACATATTTGAAAAATAAATCTTCTCTTTTCCAGTTTTCTGCTCCATATTGATCAATAATAGGTATTGATTGGCTCAGATTCCACATCAATGGTAGCATTTTTATTCCATTTTTTCTGTCTTGTTTGCTAACCCTACTCTAATCGCAGTAACGGTTGCTAATCCATGCTAATGTTAGCTTGGCTAGATATTTAGCTAGCTGTTACCGCTGACCAAGAGGACAAACTGACTGATGGAAAACATTACAAAGAATGAGTCTGATCCTGATAATATGAGGTAGAGTGACACGTTCTATCAAGACTGACAATGGATGAAAAGATGGAAAATAGAAGAGAGGACATAGCTGCACATTCTTTAGGAAAACTGTCTGATGATGTATGATACAGCTTAAGACAGTTAGATGTGCAAGTAATGTCATAAAATAAGGCTAACAAAACAACAAAAGTCACAGAGAGAGGCAAATGGAACAACTAGTATCTACTCTCAAATTTACATCGCTTTAGATAAAAGTGTCTGCTAAATGAAATTATGGAATTGTAGAACTAACTATGCAGCTAAAAAATGCTAACAGACAGCTATAAACAGCTACGAACCTAATGACCACCGAAAGACAGTCAGTGCTATAGAAAGGCACTAACAACACAACAGTAAAAAAAAGGCTAATGGCATGGCTACGTGTGAACTATACAGCTAATATCTTTAGAAAGACACTGACAAAGTGCAGTAAACTACAGAACTAAGAGCTAAAGACAGCTAGCCATTAGCTACACAGCCAATGCAGTAGAAAGACGCCAACAACTAAAGTCACTGACGCAGCTACGCACACAGCGAAAGATAGAAAACCACAAAATTTTTCATAAAAAAAAGATCCAAACAGCCCAGCTAAAGACTGCTAACCACACAGCTAACAACACAGCTAGTCATGGAAAGACAAAAACAACACAACTAATGACAGCTAGCTATGCGGTTAATGTCAGTAAAAGGTGCTAACAACACAACAAGTCACAGAAAGAGGCTAACGTCACAACTAGTTATGCATCTAAAGTCATGGAAAGATGCTAGCAACACAGCTAAAGACCTCTAGCTATGCAGTCAGTGCCACAGAGTAGATTTTAAATGTTTTTTATTCAATTTAGTTTTGACAGTTTATTTTCTGATGATGTTAACTTCATTACTGATTTGTTTCTGCTAATTTCATGTGAATTTGTGGCTAAAGTTATTAAAATGTAAACAAATGAGCTACAAAATCATTATTCTACTGATATTTGCTGTTTTTTCCCCACAGTTTTTAGAGTTTTGAACTCATTAATGTATTTGTTTGTCAGATCTTTATTTTACAGTCCAACTATTAAACGTCTTTTATTCTGTTCAGGTCTAAAATTCTCTGACATTTTATTTCCTGCTGATTGATTTCATGTTTTCTGAGATTCGGCCGTTTTACTTGCTCCAACATGTGGTTTTAGGTCATCTAGGAGAAGGATTGCTGTTCATTCGTTATTTTTATTTTCACCAAACCGAAGCAGAAACTAATCCCCTGAAGTCTGAGTGTGTTGGACCGACAGGGAATCCTTCATGGAGACCTCTGACCTCCACATACATCAGCGACTGACAGGAAGTCCAAATAAAGTTGATTCCCGTGACGGACAGCAAGTCACGCTGAGGAACATGTCTATCCTCATACATCAGACTGCTAGAGAATCAGCACAATAACTCTGCAGAACGATCTTCAGGAACTTTAAATGTCCTTGTATCGTCCTGACCGACGCTTTCCAACAACCTTTACTCAGAGTTTCTTGTGGGGTTCTTTTGTCTTCATGGTGTAGTTTTATTTGTTTTTACAGTTTCTGGCCGATAAACGGTTTGACTTTGATGCTTTTTAAAAATATAACGTCTCTGAAACCTGCCGGCTGGTTTAGCGGTTCAGAGCTTCACCGTGTCGCTGATCTGCCCTCACAGTTCTGGTTCTTCCTCCATAAATAGATTTATTATTGAGGGAAATCTTCTGGTTGTCTCAGGTCAGATAGATGTTTCTGAACCACAGTGATGATCGGAGTCTTTCAACGGTTCCCACAAACCGTCCAACACTCAGACCAGAGCCACAGGATTAATCAAATATTCATCTGCAGCTTCTGACAATTAAATGATGGATACTGATGTTTGAAATGCTCACAGAGAACCGTCCAGGTGGAGGAACTCTCCTGGTTCATTTACAGATTATAGATTTACCATTTAACAACAGGAAAACATCCACTCTTTCATTGTTCAGTAAGCTTTTTAGAACATGTTTACTACGGATACACGTCCAAAGTCACCATTAAAAAGCAGAAAATGTCCTTATTTTTGTTTTTCTGTTTTCAACTGTGAACTCTCCGTTCACTGTTTTGGTTACTTTCCAGATGTTTTTCTTTTTCCAACAGAGTACAAACAGGAACGAACCACAGAGAGTTAAAACCTGATGAGTAAACTCTGAGATAAATGAGCTGCAACATACGAAAACAGCGACATGCTCCTTGAAGCTTCACGCATTTCAGGATTTTATCTGCGGAATGAGAACAAACCAGCTCAGATGTGACCGTGGAGCTGAGGGTTTCTGATGAAAGCTGTTTACCTGCTGCTGCTTTAAGGCTGAAAGGAAACTGAACTCTGCTGCTGCTTCGGTCATTAACAGCCGATCTGAGAAACTCCGTTTCTTTCTGATCTCAGATTCAAACAAACCAAGATTCCTCTGAAGCTGCTTCATTAGAGAAAGACGAGAATTTTTATCTCCATCGTTCAAAAGCAAACTGAGTCCTTCAGCAGGTTTATTCTGAGTCATTTCTGAGTCATTCTGATTTTAATAGTTTCTCCTCATTAACCACCAACACAAGGACACTTAAAAATAGAGAAATAAGGAAAAGATCAACTCTTATTCTCCTTATGAGAGATTGTGTTGATTATTTTCTCAATTAAATCAACAACTGTCAGGTCTAAAAAGTTGCAGAAAAATGTTTTGTTCTACAAGTCCAACAATAATTAGCTTAAATTATTAGCTCATAAAAGACTTCTAAAACTGAAAGAAAATGTAGAACCAGAATAATGACGACTAATCAAACATTTCAGCTGTAACAAATAAAAACACAAAACAAATGTTGATACGCAATAAATACTGCAAAAATCTAACAGTAGCGTGATAAAGCGTAAGAAAATGCTAAAAATAATGCTAAATCCAGCTACGATTAGCATACAAAACCTAAGCTAGCTTTAAAAGAAAAATGCTAGCAATAAAAAGAATGCACATAGAAGAAAAGGTCTGCATTGAAAGACTAATGTTAGCATAAGAACTGGTATTTATAAATGAAGGTTAACATATAAAAGCTCATTTTAACATAAAACATGTTAGTTAGTAAATGGAACCAAAGGCTACAATTAAAATAGCTAACAGCATACAAAATCCCTTAAAAGCTAATGTTAGCATCAACAAACTAAAGTTAGCAAATATAAAAACTAAGGTCACATAGCAAAACTAAAGCAAACAAAAACACTAGTATTTATAAACTATGGTTCGTATAAAACAACAACCACTAAACTGAGGTAAATTAATAAAAACTAAGGCTAGCATAGATAATATTGGTGTATTCAAGTGAGAGTTAGTATAATAAACTAACTGTAGCAAAGAAAAACTAATATTAGCAGAGCATTAGCAAAGTTAACATACCAGCTAAAGCTAGTATATAAAATGCGAGTTATAAACATTAGCATAAACAATCAATGGCAAGAAAAACTGTGCTAATACATGTATGCTAACATATGCTAACCCATACTACAAAAGACAAACGCTAGCAACTACATTTAGCATGTAAAACTATGTTCAGCAGAAATGAAACAAATGTATGTGATCAATACAAAGGTACTATCACAATAAAAGCCTTAATAAAAGGCTAATGTTAGCATTCTGTTAGCCTGCTCCTTTTTTACTGAATCTGTAACATTAGCATGAATGAAAATCTGCCGTTTCCTCAGAGTCCACTTTCAAACTGATTGTAGCTGCTGTACTAAAAGGTAGCAAAGAAAAACTAATGTATAGAAAAAATAATGGTAGCATTTAAAGAAAAATTAGCAAAACAAAGGAAAGTAAAGATACCAACTAAAGCTAGGATATAAAATCTGAGGTATAAACATTAGTATAAACAACTAATGTCAATAAATGAAAACTAAGGTTAGCATAAAATAACATTGGTGCGTTAAAGTGAGAGTTAGCATAGTAAAAAGTAGCAAAGAAAAACTAATGTTGTATATAAAAACTAATATTAGCATTGAAAGAAACAATATTAGCATAAAAGAGTAAAGTTAACATACCAACTAAAGCTAGTATATAAAATCTGAGGTATAAACATTAGCATACACAGCTAATGTCAATAAATGAAAACTAATTTTAGCCCAAAAAAACTATGCTAACCCACAGCACAAAAATAAGGTCAGACTTAAGAAAAACAAACATTAGCAACTAAAGTTAGCATGTAAAACTGTGTTGAGCAGAAAAAAAAACAAATGTGTGCGTTACATAGAAAATATCACAATAAAAAATCTTGGTTAGCATAAAAGGCTAATTTTAGCATTCTGTTAGCCTGTTCCCTTTTAATTGAATCTGTAATATTAGCATGAATGAAAATCTGCTGTTTCCTCAGAATGCAGAGTCTCCAGCTGATGGTAGCTGCTGTGTAAAAGGCAGCTGGCAAACAGGTTGTAATCAATATTATTGATCAGAGCCTGCTTCAGTATCAGCTGCAGAACATCAAACACACACCTGAGAGACACGAACAATGTCCAACAAACACACAGCGTGAAGCCATCCGCTGAGCTAACGGCTAATTCTGAACAAAAACACTCATTTAATAACATTTTCCTGATCAGAAACCTTCATTTTAATCAGGACTCCACAGTTAAAACACTAAAACCTGCTGCTAACGGACAGAAACCTGCAGCCTCTCAGGATCCGGACGATCTCAACATGATTTCAAAATGTCCTCATTTAGCGTGCCGTAGCTTAGCAACTAATGCAGTTTCCAAAGTGGGCAGTTTGTGTATTTAAGTGTCTGCTTTCACAGCGTGTGGATGAAGAATGCTTTTAGTCCGTCTGAGAGCTGCAGCCGTGGAAATACAGTAAGACGGAGGTTTAAAATAACCTCAGCTGCTGCAGAACATCAGCTCGGCTAACGCTAAAATATGAGCAGAAACGTGACGATCTTCTCCACGTCTGATCTTCTACAGAAGCTGCGTTCAAGACCCGCTGTTTTTATGACGACGTAATGACGTTTAAGAAGCAAACACAGCCGAGAAACGACGAGTCTGAACCCAAAAATCAACAAAAAGAAAACCACCAAAATGACACCATTTAACGCCAACGATAACGTCACAACAATTGTGAGGTTTTTCAGGTGAACTGCAGGCGGTGTTTGCACAGAGAAAACTGTAATTATCTACATTATGTGGAGCCTCCATGTCAGTAACATCTGTGGAAACATGAGGATCACACCATTTTTCCATTTTTGTCTCATTTTTAAGTCATTTTTCAACGGGTTTTGAGAAAATCTGTGCAATTTCTGAGTTATTCTGAACATTTTTTAGACATTTTGGACCATTTTTGTCCAATAAATAATCAAAAAACTCTTTTCTGTTGCCTGGTTTCCATCATTCTATCTGTGATTTCTGAGTTCTTTCTCCTTCTTCCTGATGTTCTGGTTCTACAGAGCTGCAGGACTTTAGATGAAAATTAAGCACCATGAATAAAAATGAGACAGAATCTACAAACACCCAGAACCTTGTGTGGATTCAGAAGGTTGACCATGACCAGTCTGCTACGCTAAACACATCTTGAGTAATTTTTGGACATATCTCATATCTTTGAAATATTTGGGTAATTATAAACCATTCTGGAGTAATTCTGGAGAACGTTTTGTCATTTTAGATCAGCTTTGTCATTTGGGATGATTTCTTGACAACTCGAACAAATTTTGAGTCATTTTGGGCAAATCCTGCTTCACAAGTTTTGAGTAATTTATTCACCATTTTCAAGTCATTTAGGATAACGTTATTCTTGACTGGCTTCCTGTCATTTTAGACGATTGTTGGTCTTTCTAAGCAAATTTGAGTAACTTCAGACGAATCTTAACATTTTCGAGTAGTTTTCAAAGAACTTCTGACAGTTTAGAAGGATTTTTGTCATTTCAGACGAGTTTCATGTGAACTCTTTTTTGTCCAAAAACCAAAAGTTGAGTAATTCCAGGAAAAGAAATCTTCAGTCATCATTTTGTCATTTTAAGCAGATTTTAATTTGCTCAATATTTGGACATTTTAAGCACAGTTGGAGTCATTTTAAACATTTGAAGAGTTCATTTGCAAAAACAGATAACTCCATTTTGATAACTTTTTATAAAACTTTTTTTATTGTTTGAGATAAAATCAAACTGAAGTTGAGTGGATTTGACTCAGTAGAAAAATACATGAGAAAATAGAGAAAAATAAATTATTAGTGTTATTACTATTATTATCTCAAGTAAAGAATAAAGAAAAGTTTTTCTGGGAATTTGTAAAACGGAGTTACCTGTTTTTGCAAACAAACTCTTCACATGTTAACCACAGCACCAGAAGAACACCTCTGAGTGTCTCCTGTTCCTCAGAGCTGCAGGACTTCACATTAAAAATGAACCACAGTGAGTTAAAATGAGACGGGAACTCCACCAGCTTGTTGGAAAGAAATCTGCAGAACACTGAATGCTGTGAACTGGTGAGCAACGATGGAGCCGTTCGACTTGATCTAAATATTAGAGCTGGAGCTCAGAAACACTTTAACTGTTTAAAAACACGACAAACAAACAACTTTTACAGCCTGAAAACTGTGATTTGTGGTTATTAACGAGAAAGAACGTCTCAGTGGTTCTTTAGTAGTAGAAAAAAAACTCCAGCCTGCAAACAAACAAACACCTGAACAGGTAAGAAGATAAACTACATGACCCTGAAGAGAAGAATGAAGTAGATTCAGATTTAAACATAGTCTGGATGGAAGAGATGCAACATTCACACAAATAAAAATAAAAATGGAAATATGGAATTTAGACGCAGGAAAATCCACTTTTATGTTAATAATAATTATTTAGCTTCTTTTAGTGTCATTTCTGCATCATGTCTTGTTATTTCTGCAATGTTTTACATCATTTTCACTGCATTTTGTTATTTTCTTATTTTATTTTGCTTCTATTTTCTATCCTGTCTTATTATTTGCCCCTTTGTTAAATTTTCAGCTGCTAGAAAAACTGAATTTACCTCATTACTAATAAAGTCTAAAAATAAGATAAAAGTTTCGGAGATAACAATAAAAATCATTCCTGTATAAACATTAAAATATGAATATTCCAGTAACATAAGAGGAGTGGATGAAAACTGTGATTTTTCAGCGTTTATTCTCAGTTCTGACTGAATCTGCTGCTACACAAACGTGTCTCTGTGAACATGAAGGAATGTTTTCTGCTCCTGGTTTGGAATCTGCTGCTTTGTCTTTGGAGTTTGGCGTCATTTCTGATTAAAATCGCTTCTCTGGAGCTTTTTCTGAACAAACGATTCCTGCAGCACAACAGAAGAAACTCAAAGAAGTCAAAACACTCCCAGTAAAGAGGAACATGAATGTGTTTGACCCTGAAGTCAGGAGGAAACGGAGTGTCAGAGGATTGTTTCCTCACTTCATCCTGTGTGTGTGTGTGTGTGTGTGTGTGTGTGTGTGTGTGTGTGTGTGTGTGTGTGTGTGTGTGTGTGTGTGTGTGTGTGTGTGTCATCCTGTTAGCTAACCGCTAACGTTAAATCCAGATGTGTGGTTTTTGCGTCTTTTATGTGAAACTTTATTTTGGTTTTCTTTCATTTTCTTCATATTTTATATTTTTTCTGCTTCACAAACCATCTAACAAACCTTCATCCTGTTTTATCTTTATTTAGTACTTTATAATGTTTCATTTAAGTTCCACAAATACATTTTTTGGCTTCTTGTTTTATAAAACACCATTTTGCATGTAGTAACATTTTTGCACCTTCTATGTGTCGTTTTGCATCTTTTTAGTAAAATGTTTGCATCCTAAAGCATATTTTTTGCATATTTTTGTGTCATTTTTGCACCTTTTATTGTCATTTTTGCATCATTTACTATCATTTTTGCATCTATAATGAGTCGCTATGCACCGCTTCGTATCATTTTTACAAATTTTAGTCTGCTTTTTATTTTATTTTCTTCATATTTTAATTTTTTTCTACTTCAGAGACAATCTAAAAAAAAAACTTCATCCTGTTTTATCATTATTCAGTACTTTATAACGTTTCATTTATATTCTGGTTACTTCTTGTTTTATAAAACAAGACGTGCAGACTTTGGTAGACTTAGGCCAGAACAACACCTGTAACCACGGTAACCAAGATGGCAGCCTTTAAATGCTCGGAAGAAAAATGATCAAATAACACAAAAATTATTTCCAGTTTTGTGAGTAAAACAAGCAAGAATCTGAAATGAGACTAAAAGTGAACGGACTCTGGTGTGATCCTGTTCATCTGATATTCACATTATTTGACAGTTCATTAGAATACATCCATTAGCTCTCAGTTTTTGTGACTTCTCCTCTGTCTTTACTGAAACGCCCTGATGTGTTCCTGTGCAGCTGCTGCCTTTAAATCTGCTGACAAACATCAGAAGTTTATTGTTCTGCTGCTGTCTGTGATTCACGTCGCTGCTCCAAAAGAAAACATGATTTATTTTGAGTTTTTATTAATAAAACAAACTAAAACCTTAAATTAGACTAAAACCAGATGGACTCTGGTTCTCACGCTGAAACAAACCGGATAGAAAGTTGTTGAGAGGATTTTGGTTTTCTTCATATTTTACATTTTTTCTGCTTCAGACATGATCTAACAAACCTTATTCCTGTTCTACCTTTATTTAGTACTTTTAGAGGTTTCACAAATACATTTTTTGGCTACTTGTTTAAGACATGATTTTGCATCTTTTATGTGCTGTTTTGCACTTTTTAGTGTAATTTTTGCACCTTGTTGTGTCATATTTGCATCTTTTGCTATCATTTTTGAATCTATTATGAGTAGTTTTGCACTTTTTAGTACAATTTTTGCATCTTTAAGTATTTTTTGCATCTTGTTTGTAATTTTTCCAGTTTTTAGTGTACTTTTTGCATCTTTTATGTGAAACTTCATTTTGGTATCCTTTAATTTTCTTCACATTTTACATGTTTCTACTTCAGAAATGATCTAACAAACCATAATCCTGTTTCATTTTACTTCTAATTTCTAGTTGATGTAGTTTTTTTGGCTGTTTTCTGCTCATGTTTTATGAAACAAAACGTGCAGCACGTTGGTCGACTCAGGTCATTCTAAATGTCAATAAAGTTGATTTAATTGATTTAAAACATGACTGTGAGTTTCAATTATTAATTTGCTTATTATAATAATCCCTTTTAAATCCCTCTGTGACTTTGTTAAAGGAAATGTTTTATAAATAAAGATTATTATTAGGAGACATTTCGTTACTTAGTGAGACTTTTACGTTAATTCTGGGAGTTCAGATGTTGGTTTCTGTTTCATATTTCAGTATTTAGTACCTGTTGGTGTTCAGAACCGATGACATCACAGCAGCGGGACGTTACGATTGGCTGACGGAAAACAAAAAGGAAACACAGCAGCTTGAAAATATCAAATGAGTGTGTGCTGAGTCAGCGCTGAGTGTGTGTGTGTGTGTGTGTGTGTGTGTGTGTGTGTGTGTGTGTGTGTCTGTGTGTTTACTTTGGAGTCTAACTGTGTATTAATAAACAATGACGTGTGTTACAGAGAGACAAAGTGCTTCAGATTAAATTACAGACAGACACAATACAAAAACACACAGACGCAAAGACACACACACACACACAGACACACACACTCGGTGACATGTTGACCTGATTTCGACTGAACGATAATTAAGGTCAAACACACACACGATCAATACTCGCTAATCAGCAGCACTGATGTGTTTCCAATAACAGCATCACCTGAGCTCACCTGCGCTGATGACACACCAAGTGGGAGGGGCTAACGATGACACGGAGAGAGACTAAAGATGGCCGATAACACGTCATCATCCTGTTCCTGTGATTTACAACCAGACGCTGCGTTTGGTGTCGGACATCGAAATTATGTCATTTTCAAACAGAAAAAACAACAACAACAACAACAACAACATGGCCGCCAAAGGTTCATCGCTTTTCTGACAATATATCAGCAGATTCATACCTCACCTGACTAAAAAAGCCGTAGACAAAAACTCATATGACTTCTGGTGATGTTTTCTTTAAATTTTTGGAGCAGAAAATAGAAAAATGTGCAAAAATGACAATAAAAAGAGCAAAATGACAGCAGGGATGCAAAAGTGACACAAAAGTTACAAAAATGACACTAAAAGATGCAAAAAATAACAATAAACGGTACAAAATGACAGTAAAAGAAACAAAAAAGGTTCTAAAAAGATGCAAAACATGACACTAAAAGACGCAAAAAATGACATTAAAAGATATAAATATGATGCTAAAAGAAGCCACCTGCCACTGAATGCAGCAAAAGAGCACAGTCAGTCTATGTGGGAAGGTAGCATGAAGCTAGCTAGCTATAAAGCTAGAAGCTAATGCTAAATGAACATTCAAGATTTGAGACGAGCAACTGAGAGCTTAAACTCATTAGAAAAGCATTTACTGAGCTCACATACATATGAAGATGACCCATTTGATAATTTAATGTGTCAGATTTCTTTCTGCTACCAGATGAGTCGCCCCCTGCTGGCTGTTAGAAAGAATGCAGGTTTCAAGATTCACTTTTCAGATGCAGAGTTTACGTCTATGTTTTATATACATACTATGGCCACGATGTTAGCTTACACTACCTAACATTAGCTGCTAGATTAGCTTAAACAACTCAAGATTAGCTCTTATGTTAGCCTAATAAAATGAATATGAACATAAACAAGATAATGTTAGCCTGGTCTTGTAGAATGGTCTGACCACACCTCAGGATCAGGAGGTGACAACAGCAATCAGAATGACAATCTACACCTGCTGAGTCCAACTGACCATCACATCACATACATCTTTTAGTGTTATTTTTGCATTTTTTATTGGAATTTTTCTGTACGTTTTATGTAATTTTGCATCTTTTCTGTGACATGTTGCACTTTTAGTGTAATTTTTGCATCTTTTAGTGACATTTTGTATTTTTAAGTGTCATTTTTGCATCTTTACTTTGATTTCCTTTAACTTTCTGTATATTTTACATTCATTCAACTTCAGAGATGATTTAACAAAAATTAAGGCTGTTTCACCTTTATTTTTCACATTAGCTGCTACATTAGGCTGAACAAAATACTATTAGCTTAAAAAGATAACAGTGGCCACTATGTTAGCTTGAACAAAGCAACATAAAGCTGCTACACTAGCTTACTCAAGGCCATCATAGGTGATATATTAGCCTAAACGAGAAAGTGTTAGCTTTAAGAATCTTATATTAGCTGCTACATGAGAACATGCTCATACAACGTTAGCTTCTCAATCAAAATGTAGCATCACCATCAACTTATCATCTATTTTCCTCTATAAATAAATTAAAGGATCATAAACTCTGAAAATGTTTACTGAGGTAACAATCATGTGAGAATTAGGATTAGCTCTTTTTGTAACCAGAGGTGTTGCCCCCTGCTGACTGTTAGACAGAATGCAGCTTTCAGGCTTCAGCTTCAACATCCATCTTTTACATACAATCAATGACACTTTGTCCAAGTAAATAAAATGGAAATTACAGAAACGAAATTTGGTAAAAACATGAGATCCATCAACTAACCTAAAGCTGAACCAGACTCTGGAAGACCTTTAGGAGGTCATCCCCCAAGTGACGACCGGTCCCCACATGGTAGGACAGATCAGAACACGTGGATTTTCACACTATGATTCGTGACTCGGCTGCAGTTTTAAAGGTTAGATTCCCTCCGGAGCTGGTCTGAGACCTGAGCGACACTGTGACCGTGCACGCGCACACACACACACACACACACACACACACACACACACACACACACACACACACACACACACACACACACACACACACACACACACACACACACGTATGGAAACAGTGATGTGAATCCATCTGAAGCTCGGTGGAAACATGTTGAAACTCTACGATCTTAAAAAAGCCTTTAAAGACATTGGAAATGATGCAAAAATTTGTTTTTCCCGGAGGACAAAAACCTGCATCAGCTGTGGTCACCTGTAATCGCCATAATGTTCCAATTTAAATATTTCTGCAGCTGCTTCTCACAGAGAAAGATGAAAAAAAATACTGTTTGGGACCTTCAGGACTTTAAATGTGACAATCTGTGGTTTCTTTGTTCTTGCCTCATGCTGATGTTATCTTATTTATGCTGTCTGTGTCATCTGTTTTTTAATGTTTATGCACTTATTTCCACATTTAGACATAAAACACACTGAATATACTTGTAATAAAATGTGTTAAACAGATAAAACTGCCATCACATGACTGAAACACTGACAGTTTGGAGTTCTGAGCTGTGGATTGGATGAAACAGGACATCTGTGGAGGACAGTTTGGCAAACATTATCTTGCTTAAGTTAATGTAGCAGCTAACAAGGCTGCTTCTTTACCTTGTTTAGGCTAATGTAGCAGCTAACTAGGCTGCTACATTAGCATGTTTAGGCTAACATTTCCAATTATGTTACCTTGTCAGAAAGATATCATAGGCTTTTAAAGTAGCTTGTCTTTTCTTTCTTCAGCTAACATAGAAGCTTTAGCAAGACTAGCCTTACCTTGCTAAGACTAATGTAGCAATTTATGTTAACTTGCTTAGGCTAACATAGCAGCTAACATTATCTTGCTTAAGCTCACACTGCAGCATATGTTACCTTGTTTAGGCTAATGTACGGCGAGATAAGATCTTTAGTTAATACTAACTCATTTTATCTCTTTAGGCTAACAATATTTCGATATTTAACACAGTAGCCTATGTTATCTGTAGCAAGGCTTCTATTGCGGCTTGTCTTTGAGCTAACATTGAGGCTAATGCACTTGTTTAAGCTAACAAAGAGGCTAATACACTTGTTTAAGCTATTGCACCAACTTATGTCATCTTACTTAAGCTAACACAGTGGCTACAGTTGTCTGATTTAAGCTAACATAGAGAAGAATGTTATCTTAACATAACAGCTTATGTTGTCTTGCTTAAGCTAAAACACTGGCCACAGTTATCTTGTTTAAGCTAATATATAGTTTGATACACTTGTTTCAGCCAATGCAACTGCTTATGCTGTCTTATGTAAGCTAACATAGAGGTTAATACACTTGTTTAAGCTAACATAGAGGCTAATACATTTGGTTAAGCTAACATAACAGCTTAAAATGTCTTGCCTATGCTAAAACATTGTCTACAGTTATCTTATATAAGATATACTATAACATAAGCTGCTAATACTTAAATGTGGTAGTGTGCTAATGTTTTTTGAAATCAACTGTTGAGCTAGATTAATTTAAATTATTTTATTCTTAGATGATCAAAGTCTGTAAACTAACATTTGATTTATTCTGAGATCAAGACATTTTAATTTTACGTTGTTTATGTGCAAAAAGAGAATAAATGTAATTATTTATTCAGGCTTCACGTCTAAGAAACGTTGATAAAATGTTTTTTCCCTCTTTGTTGGCTCTTAGCAGCAGATAAACACAAACTAGCTGAGTGAAACGACCAATCAGGAGCCTGAAGCCAATGACATCATCAGGTCAGGACCTCACAGCGCCACAAACACAGGTATGTTAACGATCAGATGAGAAGCAAACTGATCATTTATTCATTGATCGCCTTCAGACTGCAGCAGCTCCACGCTCACCATCAATCCCTGCACTGATCGATTGATCAATTGTTTAGTTTAAATCTGATCAATCCGAACAAAAACCATAAAAAAATGGCATTTTTCATGAAAATATCCTCAGTGATGAAACATTGATCAAAATAATTCTTCATCATGTCAATTAATTGATTAATCAGCTCTGACAATATTGGTTGAAATTATTGGGACTCTGATCAGCTGTTTTATTGATCCACAGTTTCACTTTTCTTCTTTCTTTGATCAGCTTCATTCTGAGCTCAGTGATTCTGTTTGGCATTAAATGTTCATTATTGATTAATCAGCTGATTGTTTTATTGATTACCTGACTTCAAAATGCAGGAACACGAAGAGAGAAGCAGGAACCAAATGAGAGGCTTTAAAACGATCAATAGATGTGATTGATCAGTGATCAGACCCACTCAGGTTTCTAATGAATCGATCATTTCAGCTGATTATTGATTAGCTGTTTTGGATTCAGTCTTAAATAAACCTCCTTTATGAAGAACCTGTGATCGATCAGATTATTGATCAGCTGAACATCTGTTGGTCACATCGCTGATCGATCAGGTTACTGATCAGCTCCTTCTGCAGAGAGCGTTCGTTTTATTTTGTCAGATTTTTGATGTTGTTTTTCATGAGTTTGATCCTATAAACTGTTGATCGTGACCTGATCACATCATCGATCACCTCTAAAGGAGCCAGCGATCATTTTAATTGATCACGATGCCATTTGATTGATTAAACGTGAGCGAAGGATCAATCAGGTGGGTTTGCTCCTGATCAGCGGCTGATTGATAACCTCCAGCCGCTGCCTGTCGGGATCGATCAGGCTGAGGATCGATCCGGACCAGGACGGTTCGGATCCGCAGCTCAGAGACGTTCGGACGTTTTTCTGCGCTTCAGCTGCGATTTTAACCGTTTTTCCGCTGCTGCCTCCCCCTCCTCCCCCCTTTGTTCTTCTTTAATGGATCCGCGTCTGGAGCCGCTGCCTCCCCCTCCTCCCCCCTCCCCCCCACACACAAAAACACACATTTGCAGCCTGAAAACGCCTCTTTTACGCACCGAGTCCTGCGCTTTAAAATGGAGGAAAAATCCCCCAAACCGGGGTTCCGACCGAGGCCGACACCCCCCTACAGCCCCCAGCTCCCGGTACACTGACACCCCCCACCCACCCCGCTCCCCCAAAGTGGGAAAACGGTGGGAAAAGCAGGAAAATTCCACGCGTAAAGCGGCGGAGCGGCGGAGGATGCGGCGGCGACTCGAGGCGTTTTCCCCCCGAAACCTCCACTCATCCTCCCCCCACCTCCCAACCACCACCCCGCTTCCCCGCCGCTGCCCCTCGGACCCGGAGAGCCCCAGAACCCTCCACCAGAACCCGCCCCGAACCCGTTCCCGACCTACTTGCACGGGGACGCGCAGAAAAGTCCAATCAGTGATTTAAATCCACAGTCAGTCCCACGCGCTGCTGCTGCTTTCTTCTTCTGCTGCTGTCTCCTCCTGATTCTTCTTCTTCTTCTGCTGCTGCTGCTGCTGCTCTCATGCAGCCCGCGCGGTCAGGTGAGTGCAAGTGGTTCGGTCCGGACAGGTAAACACGTCCTGCGTTAAACAGAAGAATAATCCAAAGCGCGGATCGGCGCGGAGCAGCACTCCATTCAGTCGCAGCCTGCCTCGGCTCGGCTCGGCTCGGTCTGCCCCCTCCACGGCACAGCCAGCCCCCCATCTGGGCCGTACCACTGCGAGCCGGGCCGGGGTGACAGATCCAATCAGGAGTCGCCGCTTAAACCAATTAAAGGTCGATTAATCGGCTTATTATCGGCTCGAGCGGCTCAGAGGACGGACGGACGGACGGACAGAGTTTGTGTTCTTCAGAGGAGAGAAATGAGAGTTTGCGTTTCATGAAGCAGCTGTTTCCCCCCTCCGGGAGCAGCGGAATGGTTCAGTCCAGCTCCTTAATCTGCTGTTTTTCTCCTCCAGAGCCAGATGTGGAGAGAAACTGGGAGAGAGACGCTGCAGGAGAGTTAGAGACATAAAATATGAAATATAAAGGTATGGAGACAGAGGGAGGAGGAGAGGAGAGGCATGTAAAGCACCAGAGAGCGGGGAGGAGGGTGAGGAGGGAAACCAGACGGATGCTGACAGACATGAGAACAAACAGATTCATGTAAAACTGCTGCAATCAGCTGAGAGTCATCAGGAGAACCAGAAGATGAACCTCTGGAGAACCTGCAGCTGGTTCTGTCTGAGGTTTAAATAAACAACTGGCAGCTGAATGAAGCACAGGTGGATTATGGGTGGAGAACCAGTAAAGCTTGCCAAAAATAATGGTTTTATAGTCTTTATCCTTTATATGAAGGTTAATTCCAAATTTAAGCTTAAAGAAGCAGCTTAAAGAAGCTAATAAGAGTAAAAATGCACTAACGGGAGCTAACACGGGCTAACATGAGCAAAAACGAGCTAACATGAGTTAAAAGAAGCTAAAAGGAGCTAAAAGAAACTAACAAGAGTTGGAAGGCAGTAACAAAAGCTAAAAGAAGCTAATAAGAGTTAAAAGGAGCTAAAAGAAGCTAACAGGAACGAAAATGTGCTAACAGGGGCTAAAATGACAGGAGTTAAAACCATAGACATATATACGTAGACGCCTCATTGACTGCGGCTGCCCACTCGAGCGATGTGCCTGCAGCGCCGCCATCTTGGACCGGGGCCAGCCGAGGCAGCGGTGCATAGAAGTCTATGGAGGAGAGAAGTATTGCTGAATCTAAAAGTGGAATTATTCGCCGAATTTTGAACCGATTGCCAAACTGTTTGATTTTTAGAAACGTCACACTTGTAGCTACTATACAAGGTGCTCGGATATTTTTTTACAATGCAGGTTTTGCCATACTGCTATTATTACTACTGTTAATAATAATAATTATTATTATTACTACTCTTAATATTATATCAATTATTACTATTATTACTGCTATTATTACTATTATTTTTATCATTATTATTACTGTTATTATTACTATTATATCACGTGTATAAATCACGTTCTTTGGGAAAGCTTAAACATGTGAGAAAAGTAGCTGAGATAAAGAATTGTCTACAACAAAAATAGTTCCATCATAAATCAGGGCTATTAGATCAATCAGATGCTGTATTCTAACCCACCAATTACTGCAGTAAGTTGCTAGGAACGCTAGATTCATAACATCGAATTTTAAACAAAAAAATGTCTCAGATTAGTTATTTCACCGGTAAGCAGCTGAATAATACACAGGATGATGCAGAGCTGGTTAGATCATGGGTAGAAGCCAGACACGGAGCTGAGGGGTTCTATCCGTCTTCTCGGCGTTTATTTCACTCTAGCTATGACAACCTGCTAACAATATATTATTCCTTACATACAGCTTACATGTGAAAAGTAATCCCACATGCTCTTGTTTCCTTACAGCGCTCATTAGAGCATCCATAGGCTGAACAGAAGTAAGGCATCTAAGTGTTGAGTGGCAAAACCAGCATTGTAAAAAAATATCCCAGCACTTTGTATAGTAGCTACACGTGTGATGTTTCTAAAAATCAAACAGTTTGGCAATCGGTTCAAAATTCAGCGAATAATTCCACTTTTAGATTCAGCAGTACCTCTCTCCTCCATAGACTTCTATGCACCGCTGCCTCGGCTGGCCCCGGTCCAAGATGGCGGCGCTGTAAGCACGTCTCTCGACAGCCTATGAGGCGTCTACCTATATATGTCTATGGTTAAAATAAGCTAACATGAGCTAAAAATAATAATAATAAAAAGCTAACAGGAGCTAGAGAAAGAATCCAGTAAAACTTACAAAAAATAATGGTTTTCCACATCAAATATAATGTTTGCTGTAGTCTTTATCCTTTGTGCGATGGTTAATTCCAGATCTAACCATCTTAGCATCAGGGATTTTGGTCTGAACCTGGTTTAATGTGGTCCAGATGCAAAAAAAACATACTGAAACCTCCATGTTTTTACTTTTTGACACATAAAATAATGGTTTTCCATTTCAAAAAATATGTTTTATACGGTCTTTAGCCTTAACACATTTTATTCCAGACTCACTTTCTGTACAACTGTGGAATGAAAACATCGACTCTGGAGGACGATGATGTCTGAGAGACAGTTAACATCCACAAATACAGAATATTATTCACTTTTTGAGATTTTTTTTACTTTAAACTCAGTTTTATGACTTCTTAGAGTTGAAGCTCAGGAAGCTAAATTAGCCACGAGAAGCTAACACCAGGAAATGAAATATGAAAAGGTCAAAAAGCAAAGAAATGTGCCCTAAAGTTCAGATGCAGCTCCATGATAGCACAAGCTAACAGGAGCTACAAGAAGCTAACAGGAGCTAAAAGAAGCTAACAAGAGCAAAAGGAGCTAACAGGAGCTAAAAGAAGCTAACAGGAGCTAAAAAAAAATCTAACAAGAGCAAGAGGAGCTAATAGGAGCTCAGAGAAGCTATCAGGAGCTAACAAGTGCAAAAACGAGCTTACGTGAGCTAAAAGGAGCTAACAGGGGCAAAAGCAAGCTAACAGGAGCTGAAATAAGCTAACAAGAGTTAAAATGAGTTGCAGGAGCAAAAATGAGAGAACAGGAGCTAAAAGAAGCTAACAGGAGCTCATAGGAGCTAATTGAGGCTAATAGACGCTAACAGACACTAACAGGAACTGTTATAGTGCTAACTGGAGCTAAGAGGAGCTAAAAGGAGTGAGCAGGAGCAAAAAGGAGTTAATAGGAGATAAAAGGAGCTAACAGGGGCTAATGGGAGGTAAAAAAAAAAAAAAAGACCTAACAGAGTCTAATGGAAGCTAACAGACATTAAAAGAGCTAAAATGTTCAAACTGGAGCTAATAGGAAAGAACAGGATTCATGAGGAGCTAATAGGAGCTAACTGCAGCTAACAGAAGGTAATAGTAGCTAAAAGGTGCTAACTAGAGCTAATAGGAACTGAAAGGAGCTAACTGTTGAAGAGTTTAAACATCAGGGTTCTGACTTTTTTCTTGGCATTATCAGGTAGGAAGGAAGTCAAAAATAATGTGTCAAAATAAAAATACAAAAGATTATTTTTTTCAGTAGTCAGAATCCTTAGTTCAAAGTCAGAATTTAAAATGAAAAGAAGAACTTTAATGTAATTAAATTAATATTTTACTCATACATATAAAATCTGCACATTATAAAAATAAATCTATTGAAAACAAAGGAAGCTGTGGTTCTGACTTTGATTCAACAATAATATAATATTTAATGTGGCTTTATACAGGAAAATTTAGATCTTTTACTTAGAGCAGAAAAACCACAATGTGTTCTATAAGCTATGAGTAATGGCATAAAAACAATATTAAATACACTTTTGAAAATGTGCATTATTTCAATGACTTTAAAAGACCAATAAAAATACATCATGATTCTTTAGCTGACTGTATGTTTTATTATTGTGAACCTAAAAGTAACTGAGGTGGTCGCATACACCGTTAGTTTGGGTTCACCCAGACAATTCCATGTTCATCCAGATAAACTCCCACTTTTATCCATGTGCTAACATAACTGCACAAGGGTTTTCTAATCATCAATGAGCCTTTCAGCACCATTAGCTAACACAATGTAGCATTAGAACACAGGAGTGATGGTTGCTGGAAATGAAAAAGCTAACAGGAGTTAAAAGAACCTAACAGGAGAAAAACGAAGCTAACAGGAGCTAATAGAACATAACAGGAGAAAAACGAAGCTAACAGGAGCTTAAAGAACATAACAGGAGAAAAACGAAGCTAACAGGAGCTTAAAGAAGCTAACAGGAGAAAAATGAAGCTAACAGGAGCTTAAAGAACCTAACAGGAGAAAAATGAAGCTAACAGGAGCTAATAGAACATAACAGGAGAAAAACGAAGCTAACAGGAGCTTAAAGAACATAACAGGAGAAAAACGAAGCTAACAGGAGCTAAAAGAACCTAACAGGAGAAAAACGAAGCTAACAGGATCTAAAAGAACATAACTGGAGAAAAACGAAGCTAACAGGAGCTTAAAGAAGCTAACAGGATTTACCTCTGTACCCCTATGGAAATATTCCATTAAAAATCAGCAGTTTCCAGCTAGAATAGTCATTTACCACATTAACTATGTCTACACTGGATTTATCATTCATTAAAACTGCTTTTCTTTCAATAATAAGGACATTTCTATGAGACCCTAAAGTTTTGAACAGTGGTGTGAACGTAGGAGAAAGAACAGATTTCCCTTAAATGAGTGAAACTCTGGATCTGCAGCAGAACTGTGAAGCTCAGAATAAGTGTGTGATTACAGATTAGTCACATCCTGATGAGTCAGTCGGCTGCTGTTCTCTTCAAACTGTCTCACAATAGGTGAGTTTCCACCGCAGGAGAACAGGAACCTTCAGACGGAACCAGGAGAACCCGACTGAGGCATCGTAAAGCAGTCTGACACTCAGCTTGGGTCTGTTTTTGGTCGACCTTCCAGACAAATTCGGAAAATAGGCAAAAACAGCAGCTTTCAAACCTTCATCTTCATGTTCATCAGGCCTTAAAGTCTGCAGCCAGAAACATGATTCACTCTGATGTCAGAACCAGATTCTGTCTTATTTCTAAACAGGTTTTCACATGTAAAGAATCTGACCTGATGTTTGGTTCGTCACAGTAAACGCTGACAGGGAATTATTCCAGGAAGAAAAATGTGTTTTTTAAAAAGCAAGAAGAGCAAATCTGGGGAATTTTAAGTGATTACATTTGTTAGAAATATTCACCTTGTATAGGAATTTGTTAATTATTTACTTGCTGTTATGTTATTGTTGTTTGCAAATGCAGGGTTTGTTCCCAGTGTTTGTTCCCAGTGTTCCCAGTGTTTGTTCCCAGTGTTCCCAGTGTTTGTTCCCAGTGTTTGTTCCCAGTGTTCCCAATGTTTGTTCCCAGTGTTCCCAATGTTTGTTCCCAGTGTTTGTTCCCGGTTTTCCCAATGTTCCCAGTGTTTGTTCCCAGTGTTCCCAATGTTTGTTCCCAGTGTTCCCAATGTTTGTTCCCAGTGTTCCCAATATTTGTTCCCAGTGTTCCCAATGTTTGTTCCCAGTGTTCCCAGTGTTTGTTCCCAGTGTTCCCAGTGTTTGTTCCCAGTGTTTGTTCCCAGTGTTCCCAATGTTTGTTCCCAGTGTTCCCAATGTTTGTTCCCAGTGTTTGTTCCCGGTTTTCCCAATGTTCCCAGTGTTTGTTCCCAGTGTTCCCAATGTTTGTTCCCAGTGTTCCCAATGTTTGTTCCCAGTGTTACCAATATTTGTTCCCAGTGTTCCTAGTGTTTGTTCCTAGTGTTGCCAATGTTTGTTCCCAGTGTTTGTTCCCAGTGTTCCCAATGTTTGTTCCCAGTGTTACCAATATTTGTTCTGAGTGTTCCCAGTGTTTGTTCACAGTGTTCCGAATGTTTGCTCCCAGTGTTCCCAGTGTTTGTTCCCAGTGTTCCCAGTGTTCCTAGCGTTTGTTCCCAGTGTTTGTTCCTCAGCGTTTCCAGTGTTCCTCACAGTTTTCAGTGTTCCCAGTGTTTGTTTCCAGGATTTCCAATGTTGTTTTCCCAGTGTCCCCAGTGTTTGTTCCCAGTGTTCCCAGTGTTTATTCCCAGTGTTCCTAGTGTTTGTTCCCAGTGTTTGTTCCTCAGAGTTTCCAGTGTTCCTCAGAGTTTCCAGTGTTCCTAGTGTTCCCAGTGTTGCCAGTGTTCCCAGTGGTCGTCCTCGTGGTTCAGGTCCAGTCTGACGTTTCTTCTTCTCTCTGTAATCAGCTGACAGTTCTGGTTTCTCTTTTCTCTGTAATTTTCCTAATTGAAGCCACTTGAAGGTCGAAGTCTCTGATCATCGTCTGAGTTTGTCTTCACCGTTTCCTGGACGCTCATTTTACTTTATGTTGTTTTCTATTGTTTGTTTCCTTTTGTTTGTTTCCCTTCTCTTTCTGTCTCCTTTCATTATTTTCCTTTCTTTCCTGAGATGAGATGGCTGAGGGTGTTTGGATGAAGAGGTTTGTAGAAATCAAAGGCTTGTGTTGAACTTTGGAGAAATCCTGAAAATTAGCTGTGAAATTACTACAGAGAAACTGTTTGTCCTCACCTGGACTCACCTGTTGTTGTTCTCTCCCTCCCCCCTCTCTGCTCTCTCTCTCTCTCTCTCTCTCTCTTTGTTCAGTGTAAATTGATGCTGATCGCCCCTTAATCTTTTCAAGTTGGCATGAAACAGTCAGCAGCATGCATAACAGTGTGTGTGTGTGTGTGTGTGGGGGGGGGGGGTGTACCTCATGTTGCAGGAACATAAACCAAGAGAGGTAAAAAATATTTCAAAAGAAAGTCAGAGAAGCAAATCTGAGGAATTTTAAGTGATAAAATGTGTTTGAAATAATCACCCTCTACAGGAATTTGATAATATTTGCTTGTTGTTGTTGTTTCTTCCCATTGTTCCAGGATTACCAGCGCTTGTTCCCAGTGTTTGTTCCCAGTGTTTGTTCCCAGTGTTTCTGCTATTTGTTTCTCAGAGTGTCGAGTGTTTCCAGTGTCTCTTCCCAGTGTTCAAAGTGTTTGTTCCCAGTGTTTGTTCCCAGTGTTTCCAGGACTCCAGTGTTTGTTCCCAGTGTTTGTTTCCAGTGTTTGTTCCCAGTGTTTGTTTCCATTGTTTGTTCCCAGTGTTTGTTCCCAGTGTTTGTTCCCAGTGTTTGTTTCCATTGTTTGTTCCCAGTGTTTGTTTCCAGTGTTTGTTTCCATTGTTTGTTCCCAGTGTTTGTTCCCAGTGTTTGTTCCCAGTGTTTGTTCCCAGTGTTTGTTTCCAGTGTTTGTTCCCAGTGTTTGTTCCCAGTGTTTCCAGGACTCCCAGTGTTTGTTTCCAGTGTTTGTTCCCAGTGTTTGTTCCCAGTGTTTGTTTCCAGTGTTTGTTCCCAGTGTTTGTTCCCAGTGTTTCCAGCACTCCCAGTGTTTGTTCCCAGTGTTTGTTCCCAGTGTTTGTTTCCAGTGTTTGTTCCCAGTGTTTGTTCCCAGTGTTTGTTCCCAGTGTTTTCAGGACTCCCAGTGTTTGTTTCCAGTGTTTGTTTCCAGTGTTTGTTCCCAGTGTTTGTTCCCAGTGTTTGTTCCCAGTGTTTCCAGGACTCCCAGTGTTTGTTTCCAGTGTTTGTTCCCAGTGTTTGTTCCCAGTGTTTGTTTCCAGTGTTTGTTCCCAGTGTTTGTTCCCAGTGTTTGTTTCCAGTGTTTGTTCCCAGTGTTTGTTTCCAGTGTTTGTTCCCAGTGTTTGTTCCCAGTGTTTGTTGCCAGTGTTTGTTTCCATTGTTTGTTCCCAGTGTTTGTTCCCAGTGTTTGTTCCCAGTGTTTGTTTCCAGTGTTTGTTCCCAGTGTTTGTTCCCAGTGTTTCCAGGACTCCCAGTGTTTGTTTCCAGTGTTTGTTCCCAGTGTTTGTTCCCAGTGTTTGTTTCCAGTGTTTGTTCCCAGTGTTTGTTCCCAGTGTTTGTTTCCAGTGTTTGTTCCCAGTGTTTGTACCCAGTGTTTCCAGGACTCCCAGTGTTTGTTCCCAGTGTTTGTTCCCAGTGTTTGTTTCCAGTGTTTGTTCCCAGTGTTTGTTCCCAGTGTTTGTTCCCAGTGTTTCCAGGACTCCCAGTGTTTGTTTCCAGTGTTTGTTCCCAGTGTTTGTTCCCAGTGTTTGTTTCCAGTGTTTGTTCCCAGTGTTTGTTCCCAGTGTTTGTTTCCAGTGTTTGTTCCCAGTGTTTGTTTCCAGTGTTTGTTCCCAGTGTTTTTTCCCAGTGTTTGTTCCCAGTGTTTGTTCCCAGTGTTTGTTTCCAGTGTTTGTTCCCAGTGTTTGTTCCCAGTGTTTCCAGGACTCCCAGTGTTTGTTTCCAGTGTTTGTTCCCAGTGTTTGTTCCCAGTGTTTGTTTCCAGTGTTTGTTCCCAGTGTTTGTTCCCAGTGTTTGTTTCCAGTGTTTGTTCCCAGTGTTTGTTCCCAGTGTTTCCAGGACTCCCAGTGTTTGTTCCCAGTGTTTGTTCCCAGTGTTTGTTTCCAGTGTTTGTTCCCAGTGTTTGTTCCCAGTGTTTGTTCCCAGTGTTTCCAGGACTCCCAGTGTTTGTTTCCAGTGTTTGTTTCCAGTGTTTGTTCCCAGTGTTTGTTCCCAGTGTTTCCAGGACTCCCAGTGTTTGTTTCCAGTGTTTGTTCCCAGTGTTTGTTCCCAGTGTTTGTTTCCAGTGTTTGTTCCCAGTGTTTTGTTCCCAGTGTTTGTTTCCAGTGTTTGTTCCCAGTGTTTGTTTCCATTGTTTGTTCCCAGTGTTTGTTCCCAGTGTTTGTTCCCAGTGTTTGTTCCCAGTGTTTCCAGGACTCCCAGTGTTTGTTTCCAGTGTTTGTTTCCAGTGTTTGTTCCCAGTGTTTGTTTCCAGTGTTTGTTCCCAGTGTTTGTTCCCAGTGTTTGTTCCCAGTGTTTGTTTCCATTGTTTGTTCCCAGTGTTTGTTCCCAGTGTTTGTTCCCAGTGTTTGTTTCCAGTGTTTGTTCCAGTGTTTGTTCCCAGTGTTTGTTCCCAGTGCAGTGTTTGTTCCCAGTGTTTCCAGGACTCCCAGTGTTTGTTCCCAGTGTTTGTTCCCAGTGTTTGTTTCCAGTGTTTGTTCCCAGTGTTTGTTCCCAGTGTTGTTCCCAGTGTTTCCAGGACTCCCAGTGTTTGTTTCCAGTGTTTGTTCCCAGTGTTTGTTCCCAGTGTTTGTTTCCAGTGTTTGTTCCCAGTGTTTGTTTCCAGTGTTTGTTCCCAGTGTTTGTTCCCAGTGTTTGTTTCCAGTGTTTGTTCCCAGTGTTTGTTTCCAGTGTTTGTTCCCAGTGTTTGTTCCCAGTGTTTGTTCCCAGTGTTCCCCGTGCCTTCCTTACGAGGACTACAGTGTAAATCATTGAACTTCAGTGAAGGCTGTGTTTAATTCTCCATGAAATGACTGGAAGTGAATGCGAGGTCCTCAGAATGTTTGCATAGGTGAGTTTTTTTTTAGCGATGTTTTTGGGACCTCTTTGCACATTCACCTTTTGGGGACCTGCCTCCCTTATGAGGACCGTCTCCACAGTGTAAAGTATTAAACTCAGTGTAGAGACAGTTTAAGTTTGCAGCAAATTAATGCAAGTCAAAGTGGTTGAATCCCAACTTTATGCATGTGTTTTAACACTGATGTCATGGGGGCCAGACCTGTCCACACACTTAGACTGTGAGGACTCGACTTTATTTTAGTGACAAAAACAATTCACAAGAAAGTAACACATCGATCTGGGTTCAAGGTTAGAGCGAGTCTCTGAGAGGAAAGTGTAAGTCACAGTGATGTCCTCTGAAGTGAAAACACGTGTGAGCGTGCAGCTGGTAGTTAAATCCTGAGTTTACGAGATCGAAGCCGCAGAGCAGAACAAATTCTCTGTGTTTCTGTCTTTATTTATTCCTACTTCTCTGAGGCTTGTCTGATGTCCAACACATCTGTTTGTTTATGTGTGTGTCTGTGTGTACGTAAGATGCAGTTTTATCATCCAGAAACCACTCACAGCTCAGTTCAGAATAAAAACCTCCGAACACGAACAAAGAGCAGCTGCTGAACGAACAGCGAATCTTTCAGCAGATAGAAATTCAACTGAGGCGCTGGTGGAGACTAAAACCAGAGCTAAAAGAGAACAAAAACTAGAGGGGTCATCAGAAGGAATCAGATAGTTTTGTTATTGTTAACTATTTGTGTGACAGTAATAATGTCTCTGATACTAGTTTATTTTGAATACTACAGACCAATCTCATGTGAAAAATCTTTCAAATTTGTAAGACTTTCACTTAAAAAATACCAATCGCTGAGACTTTTCATGTCTCTTTGTGGTTGTTTTGTGTCTCTTTGTGGTTATTTTGTGTCTCTTCTTGTCTCTTTCTGGTTGTTTTGTATCTCTTCTTGTTTCTTTGTGATTGTTTTGTATCTCTTCTTGTTTCTTTGTGATTGTTTTGTATCTCTTTTTGTCTCTTTGTGGTTATTTTTTGCCTCTTCTTGTCTCTTTGTGGTTGTTTTGTATCTCTTTGTGGTTGTTTTGTGTCTATTTTTGTCTCTTTGTGGTAATTTTGTGTTTCTTTGTGGTTGTTTTGTACCTATTTTTGTTTCTTTGTGGTTGTTTTGTACCTATTCTTGTCTCTTTGTGGTTATTTTGTGTCTCTTCTTGTCTCTTTGTGGTAGTTTTATGTCTCTTTGCAGCTGTTTCTGGTCTTTTTGTAATCTGGTTCCACATTAACTCCTCAGAGTTTGAACTAATCA